>NC_045436.1:122462372-122542551 GCF_002776525.5 Piliocolobus tephrosceles
AAATAAATAAATAAATAAATAAATAAATAAATAAATAAATAAATAAATAAAACCATGAGCTCTGTGATATGATGGTTCAGGATATAGATGTTATATATTATTTTAGCTTTTTGTTCAAGATGCTTTTCTCTTAAGGATTTTGATAATCTTTCCACATTCTTACCCCTGGGAAACTTTTCAAGAACAAGAGGGAAAAAACAAGCTATTGGAGCCAAACACTGTGAACCAGTAAGGAAATAATTCAGTGCGCCAAGCCAACCAGAGAATGTTAGCATTAACTTGCTGAGTGCCTGTTATTTCAGGAGGATGTTGGATTGCAGTATAGACCTAGGATTTATCAAACTAAACATGTGCATGCTATCAAAGATGTGACTGCAAATTTTGGACTTGCACAAGTAGGCAATCTGTGGAAGTCTCCATAACTCCCATTTTGGCATTCCTGTGAGTGCCATTTGTTTTGGTCTACAACTTGATTGTAGTTTTTATCTGGTCAGGATGAGCTCTTGTAGCAATGAACCCCACTCACAGTGGACAGATAAAAGCCACAGAACAATATCGAAGCTGATTTACATAGCACTTCTCAGTTACATTCTCCATTCCAGCTCTGATTACCAGTGCCACTAATGTCACCATTTGTGAAGGCTTTTTAGGGACTTGCAGATATGAAATGTATTCTGGAAAATTCCAGGAATATATTTTAATGAGCTAAGAAGAAAAATAGTTATTAAAATAACACAATTTTTTTCACTAACAGAAATAAAAGGCATGTTTTCTAAGGTATTGGGGGTTAGTGGCTTTTTCCAATTATTTATAACTATCTTAAAAATACAAAATGCTTTTGCATTTACCTACAAAAAAATGATCATTGCATGCATAGTTGAGGGAAGTGGAATGGTGATAGAGATAAAAGCATACATGCATACACACTTTTTTGTTCCTGATCCATTAAATATCATCTAAACCACAACATTAAATTATCATGTTAAGGAACAATATTTGATTCATACCTGTATCTGCATGTAAGTGAGTTTCATATGAAGAGGTATTTGATATGTAGCCAATTACAGGCTGGAAAAATTTTACCATTAATTTCTAGATGATTCCAGAATGTACAGAAAAATAATTTGTCTATGTATATATGTATTTCTTGATAATCCACTACAAATCACTAAGTAAAAGGGATGGAAAATAGGATTAGATTAGTTTAAACATATACTAAATTAGTAAGTGTGCTAATTTTTCAGGAATCCATAAAGCAGTACTGTCAATCTCTTAGAAGCTAAGTGGGCAAACATATTTGATGAAAGAATTATAATGTTAACACATGCTTTTATTTGTAGTCATTGTTCTTTTTATTTGAAGGTTTCTATTTGTTCTTTATTCCTTATGGCATCATTCCAAAAGGCCAATTCTCTCTTGGTATCAAAGTAATTCCCTGGCAGAAATGCAATGCTTAGTGGAGCACATTAACATTCCCTTTTCTGCTAGTCGAGTTCAGTTGTTGGTTATGAACAAGAATTGTGGAGCCAGACTGCCTGAATTTTAATTTCAGCTCCACAACTTAATGAGTAGGTGATTTAAGGCAAGTCACTTAAACTCTCTTTAAAGTTTAGTTTTCTCTTTGGAAAAATAATGAGAAAATACTTTCCTCACAGAAGAGATGTGCTGGAGATTAAATGTGAGAAAGCTCATAGCATAATACTTGTTCCCTAATAAAAAATTATGCAAGCCATTATTATTATTACTATTATTATTACCAAAACATAATGATCTATGACAAACATACAACATGTGGACAGCAGCCAATCATGTATTAAGTGTTTTGGTTCGGTTACATCTAAAAGGTGGTGTCTTAGGACATGTTACTGCACTCAGAGTCTATAAATTTACTAAGCATATCATGAATTTCATAATTTTAATAAATATTTTAAAGGTCCTATAGGGGAATCATATTAAAAAATTCTGCTTACCTTTTATCAAAGCCCCATTTTTAAACCTTTTCTCTGGGAAAGGTTGAAAATTTTGGCAACTTTGTCCTTCCCTTTGAATTTACTCCCAGAGACCCAGGATCTCGTCCCCATCATCATTATGCTAGGTACTTAAGACCAGACCCAGATTCAACCTTTACATTTTCTCATTCCTTACCAATCATTGCACTTCAACAAAAGAAGTTTTCAATGGCAAAATCCTTTAGAAATTACAGAAATCTCTCTCCCTGCCTCCCTCCTTCCCTCCCTCACTCCCTTCCTTCTTTCCTTCCTTCCTATTTCTATTCAATGATTTTAAGCAAATATTTTCTAAGAATATCATTATTTCCTCAAACTTTAATTCCTAGACCACATATATCTTACAAAAACAATTAAATATGAATCAGAGTAGGAATTCGCTTCATGAATAAATTGAAAATGGAAAACTTCAACTCAGTAAAGCAATTTTTGTAATTCTGAAACAAGTACTACTGTATTTCTAAAATATATAAGAGAAAAAAATTATTACTAATAGCCATGTGTATTAATCAAGATGTCATAGGATTAAATTTCACAAACTTGAGTAAAGGAACTAATGTTCACATCCTCAAAAGATCTACTTAACACATTCATGAATAAACACCTTATAATGAAAACATAATATAGGTTGTAGTAACATCAAAAATAGCCATTTTATTAGATCAATGATACACAGATCAAGCATATTAAGCAAAAGAAAATTGCTACAATTAATCAACTATCTTCAACTACCAGGAACACTAATACATTTAATACATTTTCAAACACAAAAAACTTCAGTGTTTAGACCTTTATGCATTCAGTAAAGATGACTTTTTAAGAGTTTGCAGAAATTGTTGATCAGTATTTTTTCTACTGTTAGGTATTGTGATAATATGTTAAGCCATAATATTAAATGACGTAAGTTCGTTAGAAGCCATTCTCTCTGTTTCTAAAAGTTAAACAAGGTAATGTGTATTTTGAATTTTGTAAACACAAGTATAAAGGGATTTATTGCCATAATTAAAGGCAGATTTTGTGAATAGATCATTTACTATGGTGTGTATGGGCAGTGTGAAATACTTATGCTAGTGGAGCATTGAAAGTCAAAACACTGGAATCTCAAATTAATAATAAAACAGTCTTACTGGGAAGCATAAATGGAAATAATTGGAAGATAAATTGTAACAAATTTATATCAGGCGAAGATGGCATGTAGGGAATTTAAGATAGTCATATACATATAAGGGGAAACTTTAGTACCTGAGAAAAGAAAGTCAATGTGGATTGAATCATGCAAACCCCAGAAAATGCAGGCATAATTTAAAACTCAGCTGTGTTCAAGTCATATTAATAAAATCTATAAAAACTCCAGTTGTACTTCCAGTACTTTGATCTGTGACTCATAGAGCTGGCCTTTTGGTAGCAGGGTGTGGCTGCCCTTCAAGGTCCACCTGCTACATAAACTGAGTTTCATAGTTTCTCATCAATTGAGCTGAAGCAAAGAGAATGCATATGTTCTCTTTTCCTTACTTTACTACAGTGATTAACTATTTTCGCTGTGCCTTGAATCATTTTCTCTCTGAGCTTCTGTGCTTGCTAGCTTTTCACCAAACTCATTTGCCTTCCTGAGTGCAGCACATAGACAGTAACACTATGGTTGCATTTAGTTCAGATGGCAGGTGGATTTTAGCACTGAATCCAAAAGATAATAAATAGTATAATTGAAAAGATCAGTAGGGGCCCAAGGAGAAGGGAAGAGGAAGAAGGAGAGACACATTTATCTTGTTTCAAAGGAAGCTTTTCGATAAAAGAGACACATGAGACAATTTTCTACATTTTTCATGTGTTGAAACACCACAAACCTACTGAAAAATAGAACAGATAATTTTCTGCGACTTGGAAGAACTTGATCTAAAAAAAGCAAGCGTTTGTATGCTTGTAGAAAAAACAAACTTCATTTCTGTTCCTGTGCAGTAATCTCACCAGTGACTAGAGGAAATTAGCATGGAAATACCGGCTGTTAGCATTAGGATTTGATTTTTGCAAAGGATAAACAAGGACTTTTTATTTTATCTTTGCTTAATGAGCAAACTGGCTCCAGAGAGATGCAAAACTATTTCGGCATTGTGCCTACAACTTATGTCACAACTCCAAGAAACAAGGTGTCAGCCCTGATGGTGTTCACACCAGGAACTTCATAGCTCATTCATTTCTGCCAGGCCTCCCCCTGGCCCAGGGTTATATGGCCTCAAGGGACAATGCACCCTTTGGACCATTTGTGGTTTATGAATTGTAAATCCAAAAAGAGGGAGAGACAGCTTGACTGAGCCCAAATTATGTTACAATAGATGGTAATGAATGTCCTGCTTCAGCAGAATAATAGAACCCCTCCTTATTGGCAGTCATTCAGGCTCTATCTTTCTCATCCATTTTCTCTCTTGGCCTTGACCCTAATCCAGCAATTGCACATCTCCAGCTGCTCTTTAAGCTGCCTCATTAGCAGCGCACCATTGGGCAGCTCCCATGACAGTCATCCAATGGGATGAAAGTGACATGGGGCCAAAGACTGTAACTGATTGGCAAGCATGGAAATGAAATATGAGATAGGGTTATACGAAGAAGGCTTTTGAGAGTATTGGAAGGGGCTGAGCAGTTAAGGAATTTTAGGCACATATTAACCTCACTATTCATTATTTTGGTTTCTTACGCTAAAAAACAAACAATAACAACAAAACAAACAAACCTGAGAGACCACACAATTATTTACTATATGTCGTCATAAAGAATACATTTGACATTAAATAAGACTTTTAAAAAATGTTTAAAACAATGTCTTTCTCTTTATAAAATGCATACTTTAGCCACAGAAGCTGTTTAAACTGCCTTAATATTTTCATAAGATTTTAAAAACTATAATAGTTTAAGACTCTGTTCAAAAATATGTGATTTTTGGAACCATTTAGAAATAAGCAAAAGATATATGTACCATTTGGGAGAATATAGTGAATTTATTATCTATTCTTTTCCTGTCATAAATCTACTTTATATTTTCATAAGTTCTAGCAGAATGTAAACTTGTGGTGATAACTAAGTTCACATTCTATTCTTCAGAACATAACTCAAAATACCTTCTTCATCACATTAACTGTATATTACTGAATTTATTCTAGTTATTTGAGCAACTCATGTTATCCCCCACCTTAACTCAATACTCATGTGATGAACTTCACACAATGAATCATTTAAATAATTTTAATTTATGTTGATTTTAATTACTCTTTGCATTATGTTGGTCAAATTCTTCTAGAACAAGGTAAGTAATCTCTCCAGCTGTGTCAAAAAATGTTTGTCATGTTTTGTAACTTACTTCCTAGCTTTCAAATATTTAAATGCTTAAAGGCATTGCCATTTTTATTCACCCAATAATTTTTAAGTGTCTACAATGAGCCAGATACTGTTCTATCAGCCCCAGGGATATAAACATGATTCTAATAGCGTGCTTGTTCTCAAAAAACTTACTTTCTACAGGAAAAAAAAAAAAAAAAAAACATTTACTGGCTCATAAAATAGACGATGATAAATGTGATAGAAAGAAATGACCTAGGGTGAAATAGGAGTCTGGAAGAGGGTATATTAAGCATCTTTGGAGTGGTTAGAAAGGCTTCACCAGGAATGTGTATGTGAATTAAGTCCTAAATGATAAATAAGTACATATTACCAAGTTTAAGGTAAAATAAGAAAGCAGAAAGTATTTCAGGAAGAAGGAGAACCACATAGAAAGGCCCTCAAGGCCCTCTGATACATGCTTTAATAAACCCTTTGACTGTAACAAAGAGATATTATTAAGCCAACGTATGTATACACATGGAAATAAGTGAACTATAAATTCATGGAAATCCAAGTATAGGAATCATCACAGGCAGACTTCATTGGTTGCGAAACATGCATGATTGTAGTTATGAAGAAGTATCATCCATGACACAAGTTAGGTCCAGAGACCAAGTGACAGAAATATACAAGGATTCAATCAGATGTTCTGCAATTTCAACTTACACAATTATGTTTTCTAGTCTTTTCTGTTTAATTCACTTCTTTGTATATACTAGTCCATTCTCTTCACAAACCTTTTAAGAGAGGAAACAACAATGTTGTTTCAGTAATAACCAAAACCCCAGTTGCAGCTTTTCACAGCAATGCAAGTCATAAATTTGTATTAGCTGCCACTGGATCAGATGCTCACGTAAATTGTAATTAGGGAGAAGGTAGGAGAAATGAAGACCATAAAGTGGATATCATTTAGAGCCTAGGGGCTTGTAGCTGCAGCAAGGACTGTGGGGGAATTTATCTTTAGGAGGGCTGTTGGCATGACAGGCAAGTTGATGGTGCTAGAATTCTGATAATAAAGGCCGTGAATGAGTACAGTGATATGGACCATGTGAGATTTTTTTAAACTACAAAGTTAAACAAATTTTACATTGCCAAAAGTTAAAATTCTACCAGTTACTTGTATTATAAACTATCCAACCTCTCTAGAAAGTATTTTTCCTTTAAATATAAGCTATATATTGGATAATTAAGATATTATTTTCTGATTATATGCAACATATACCTCATCCTTCTTATCTTTCTACTTAAGTTATTCTTATCTTTCTAGCTCAATTTTTATGTAGTTATCAAAGTCTTTCTTTCTTTACTATTCTACTTCATATTGAATATCTCTTTATACCTGTAACTTTGCTATTTATTAACTGCTTAATCACTTATTTAATTCCACTTTAATTATTTTTATGCTTTTACATCTTTTCTCCACAATTGAGAGTTCTCAAAGGTAAATATTTTATTTTATATTTCATCTTATTGCCTCTAGATTTCAATGGAATTTTTGTTTTTATTTAAAAGGAATGTAATAAATACCACTTGTTTAAGAAATTGAGTTTGAAATAAATAATTTGAGAACTACAGAATTGTTTTAGAAGCTATTTGAGGGAGAATATTAAACTAATGTTTTGTAGTTCTTCAGAAAGACACGATTTTATAAATCATGAACAGAAATTGATTATTTCTTCTAGATTCGTTTTGACTTCTAAAAGTCTTTAGGAAACATTAACATCTGAGTTGAACTTTTTAAAATAGAATGTCCCCTTCCACATAATGACGGTTTCAATAAAACACGCTCACTAATGGCCACAGTCTTTCTTTAGTAAACTAGAATTATTTGCAATCAAGAGTCTCCTACAGCTTATTTCTTCTGCAATGAGAACGAGTGCATTTGGGAATATTTGTCTGCAGACTCAAGCTCTCTAGAGGGTAGTGAACTGCCAATACTGATACTCTGCTTTAGCCATTGTCAATCTACTTTAGGAAAAGAACTTGCCTTTCTAGGATAGAAACAACAAAAAGCAGTAGATAATTTCTTTTTTCTAATAAACTTCAATGACTCACTAGAGTGAGCATGATGAACAGTCAGCATGTAATCATCTGTTTCAATAAAAAGAATAAAAATATTAGTAAAATTCAAAAGAAACTTTTATTCAAATATAACTAACTAAATTCCATTCAAGTTTTTTTGAATGTCCACTTTACACTATATTCAACTATAATTACATTTTTGAGTGATACACAGTAGCCAGCACATAATCTTGTTATACACCGTTTCAAGAAATGAAAGGACTTCAACATTCAAATTTCTCAATAAACATTTCTGACATGTTAGACAATGTGATGGAGTGTGGTTTGGATATTTGTCCCCTACAAATTTCATGTTGAAATGTAACCCTCAATGTTGGAGGTGGGGCCTGGTAGGAGGTGATTTGGTTGTGGGGGCAGATCCGTCATGACTTGGTGCTGTTCTCATGATAGTGAGTGAGTTCTTGCTAGATGTGAGTGTTTAAATGTATGTGGCACCTTCCCTTCCCCTTGTTACCACTCCTGCCATGTGAGATGCTTACTTCCCTTTTGGCTTCTGCCATGATTGTAAGCTTCCTGAGGCCTCCCCAGCAGCAGATGCTGGTGCTATGCTTCCTGTACAGCCTGCAGAACCATGGGTCAATTAAACTTTTCATCTTATAACTACCCAGGCTCAAGTATTTATTTATAGTAATAGCAATGCAAAAATGCCCTAGTACAGAAGGATAATGGGAAAGCAGATATTTTACATGACCTGCATCCTAAAGAATCTAGTGATCTATAAGAGAGAAAGATTACACTAAATAAATTACTATAAAAGTAAAATAATTGTGATAAAATATATATGTATAAAGTATTATTGAATTATGTTTTAGGAGGAATGTTTCTATTGTTGAACATTTTCTTTTAAAAATATTATATATATACATATATGCATATATGTATAAGACTACTATGTATCTCAGTCAGTTTTCAATGATAGTAGAA
Organism: Piliocolobus tephrosceles; assembly: GCF_002776525.5. NCBI lineage: Eukaryota > Metazoa > Chordata > Mammalia > Primates > Cercopithecidae > Piliocolobus > Piliocolobus tephrosceles. The sequence goes on from NC_045436.1 coordinate 122,470,754, forward strand.
GATATATAGGAGATAGAAGACATACATGTTTGTGACAAAAGCCTGGCTAGGTTAACGAGATGTTACAAGGGAATTGTTTAACTGGTATTGTATTCTGAGTCTTAAAACTGGAAGAATCAACCACATTTCAAAGTAAGGTGCCAAGCCACCCTTTTACTCAGTTACTTACTCATACTAAAAGCATACAGTGGTAAGGTTGAAAAGGTCAGTTGAGTATTAGAGAAATATATTTTTGAGAATGTTTTTGGTGTGCCAAGTGTGTCACCTCTGGATTCCTCAACCTTACCTTTGTGGGGATGAAAACTCATTCCTGAAAAATATGTCCACTAGACAGAAAGGCTGCTTTTGACTATTGATACATTTCTACAGGTGGCAAGTCAAAGACTTCATTTTCTCTGCATCATATATGAAACACAAGCATTGGAAACAGAAGTTATTTTAAAGTTGTGTCTTCGAGGACTCTGTCAGGACTTAGCATCACTCAGTGGAAAGAGATCCAGTAGTAGTCCTGAATACCCAGGTACTAAGTGAGGAACTCAAAGTACCCAGAAGTGATACATTCTTCTTAATCAAGAGAACTATGTGTGGTAGTTATTAAAGTGAATCTCAAAAAAAGCATATAAAAGTTAGCATGAGAACAAGAGTCAGCTTTCACAGCTCTGCAGCCCAGGGATCTCTGAAGCCAGTTCATAAAAAGTGCCTCTTAGGAAGCATACTTCACATACACATAACACTTCTGCTTCTCTCCCTATTGCAATTCTGGAGGTGTTAGTGGTACAACTAGTGAGATCTGAGGAAAGTGCCAGGAGATTAAAGAATAAAGAAGCCAACAACTATAACATCCTTTCCTGTCTGTAGACTTCCAAAGCCAAAGGAAGGAAGAAGTTAAACTTCAAATAAAATATTTTTTAAATTATTGTTTTATGGAACTGAACATTTTGATACTTACCTAGTTGAGACTTAATGTGACTCAAGGTCTTTTAATATTTGAAAATGACCCAAAGTCAGAATCTACACTAGATTCCTCCAAGGGGATGATGAAGCAGCAGGACAAAAAGTACCCATGAAATTATAGTCATAAGAAAATAACAAAAAATACCTATTTCATCCTGTAAGTCTTACAGATTCAAAATAATGGTTACATTTGTTAATAGGCATTTGCTGTAGATAAACAGTAAAAAGGCAATGTTCAATAGGAAGTTCAAGATTTAGAATCTTGGTCAGCAGCACATCCAAGTAATGACCAACATTCATAGTCTGTGCAGGGTGCAGAAATATCTTAAATGAAATGAAAACCAAATTGCTTCAATACCACTATTTTATTTGGTAATTTGGAGCAATTTCTGTAGTGGAACACAGAATATTTGTGTTGAAAAGTGAAGAGGTAATAAGAAATTTAAGACAATTAGTCAACAAACTCTCTTCTGTGTTCTTCTCTTATAAACCAGAAGTGGGTTACGGCATTAAGATATGGTGCAGGGTTTTGCTTAGCAATGGATCAAGTTGCCTAAGGCCTATCCTAAATGAAGGCATAGGTGGCAATAGTAATAATAATAGTGATAACAACTATGATAATGCTAGATTATGTTTATTATTTGCTTACCATATTCCTGACTTTGGACCAAGTGATTTATAACATTGTATCTCATAATATCCAAAATACATTATCTCTATTTTGATGATAGTGAGTTAGGCTTAGAGAGGGTAAGTAGCTCACCCACATTGACCCAACTAATAAGTAGTAAATCCGGGAATTTATCACAGCCAATCTACTTTCACAATATTCATTTCTTAAAAAGAAGAAATATGCCTCTTATTCTGAGAAAGAATGGAAGGAGATAAGCAGATGGTGCAATTAGGCAGTTTGAGTATAGGGAGAAGAAAACTAGAGAGATTTAATTTCTAATATACAAACTCTATGAAGGCCCAGAGAATTACTAATCTTCATGTCCCGTCAATGTCTAATTTATTGAGAGTTTTTAGCATGAAGACTGTTGAATTTTGTCAAAGGCCTTTTCTGCATCTATTGAGATAATCATGTGGTTTTTGTCTTTTGTTCTGTTTATATGCTGGATTACATTTATTGATTTGCATATGTTGAACTAGCTTTGCATCCTAGGGATGAAGCCCACTTGATCATAGTGGATAAGTTTTTGATGTGCTGCTGGATTTTGTTTGCCAGTATTTTATTGAGGATTTTTTGCATCGATATTCATCAGGGATATTGGTCTAAAATCCTCTTTTTTTGTTTTGTCTCTGCCAGGCTTTGGTATCAGGATGATGCTGGCCTCATAAAATGAATTAGGGAGGATTCCCTCATTTTTTATTGATTTGAATAGCTTCAGAAAGAATGGTACCAGCTCCTCCTTGTACCTCTGGTAGAATTTGGCTGTGAATCCATCTGGTCCTGGACTTTTTTTGGTTGGTAGGCTATTAACTATTGCCTCAATTTCAGAGCCTGTTTTTGGACTGTTCAGGGATTCAACTTCTTCCTGGTTTAGTCTTAGGAGGGTGTATGTGTCCAGGAATGTATCCATTTCTTCTAGATTTTCTAGTTTATTTGCGTAGAGGTGTTTATAGTATTCTCTGCTGATAGTTTGTGTTTCTGTGGGATCGGTGGTGATATCCCCTTCATCATTTTTTATTGCGTTTATTTGATCCTCCCCTTTTCTTCTTTATTATTCTTGCTAGTAATCTATCAATTTTGTCGATCTTTTAAAAAAAATCAGCTCCTGGATTCATTGATTTTTTGAAGGGTTTTTTGTGTATCTATCTCCTTCAGTTCTGCTCTCATCTTAGTTATTTCTTGCCTTCTGCTAGCTTTTGAATTTGTTTGTTCTTGCTTCTCTAGTTCTTTTAATTGTGATGTTAGGGTGCCAATTTTAGATCTTTCCTGCTTTCTCTTGTGGGCATTTAGTGCTATAAATTTCCCTCTACACACTGCTTTAAAAGTGTCCTAGAGATTCTGGTATGTTGTGTCTTTGTTCTCACTGGTTTCAAAGAACATCTTTATTTCTGCCTTCATTTCGTTACGTACCCAGTAGTCATTCAGGAGCAGGTTGTTCAGTTTCCATGTAGTTGAGCAGTTTTGATTGAGTTTATTAGTCCTGAGTTCTAGTTTGATTGTACTGTGGTCTGAGAGACAGTTTGTTATAATTTCTGTTCTTTTACATTTGCTGAGGAGTGCTTTACTACCAACTATGTGGTCAATTTTGAAATAAGTGTGATGTGGTGCTGAGAAGAATGTATATTCTGTTGATTTCAGATGGAGAGTTCTGTAGACGTTTATTAGGTCCACTTGGTCCAGAGTTGAGTCCAATTCCTGGATATCCTTTTGAACTTTCTGTCTCGTTGATCTGTCTAATATTGACCGTGTGGTGTTAAAGTCTCCCACTATTATTGTGTGGGAGTCTAAGTTTCCTTGTAGGACTCTAAGGACTTGCTTTATGAATCTGGGTGCTCCTGTACTGGGTGCATATACATTTAGGATAGTTAGCTCTTCTTGTTGAATTGATCCCTTTACCATTAAGTAATGGCCTTCTTTGTCTCTTTGATCTTTGTTGGTTTAAAGTCTGTTTTATCAGAGACTAGGATTGCAACCCCTGCCGTTTTTTGTTTTACATTTGCTTGGTAGACGTTCTTCCATTGGTTTATTTTGAGCCTATGTATGTCTCTGCAAATGAGATGGGTCTCCTGAATACAGCACACTGATGGGTCTTGACTCTTTATCCAATTTGCCAGTCTGTGTCCTTTAATTGGGGCATTTAGCCCATTTATATTTAAGGTTAATATTGTTATGTGTGAATTTGACCCGTCATTATGATGTTAGCTGGTTATTTTGCTCGTTAGTTGATGCAGTTTCTTTCTAACATTGCTGGTCTTTACAATTTGGCATGTTTTTGCAGTGGCTGGTACCGGTGTTCCTTTCCATGTTTAGTGATTCCTTCAGGAGCTCTTGTAGGGCAGGCCTGGTGGTGACAAAATCTCTCAGCATTTTCTTGTCTGTAAAGGATTTTATTTCTCCTCCACTTGTGAAGCTTAGTTTGGTTGGATATGAAATTCTGGGTTGAAAGTTCTTTTCTTTAAGAATACTGAATATTGGCCCCCACTCTCTTCTGGCTTGTAGAATTTCTGCTGAGAGATCCACTGTTAGTCTGATGGGCTTCTTTTTGTGGGTAACTCAACCTTTCTCTCTGACTGCCCTTAACATTTTTTCCTTCATTTTAACTTTGGTGAATCTAACAATTATGTGTCTTGGAGTTGCTCTTCTTGAGGAGTATCTTTGTGGCATTCTCTGTATTTCCTGAATTTGAATGTTGGCCTGCCTTGCTAGGTTGGGGAAGTTCTCCTGGATAACATCCTGCAGAGTGTTTTCCAACTCGATTCCATTCTCCCCATCACTTTCAGGTACACCAATCAGACGTAGATTTGGTCTTTTCACATATTCCCATATTTCTTGTAGGCTTTGTTCATTTCTTTTTACTCTTTTTTTCTCTAAACTTCTCTTCTTGCTTCATTTCATTCATTTGATCTTCAATCACTGATACCCTTTCTTCCAGTTGATTGAATCAGCTACTGAAGCTTGTGCATTCATCACGTAGTTCTCAGGCCATGGTTTTCAACTCCTTCAGGTCATTTAAGGACTTCTGTACACTGATTATTCCAGTTAGCCATTTGTCTCATCTTTTTTCAAGGTTTTTAGCTTCTCTGCAATGGGTTCCAACTTCCTCCTTTAGATCAGAGAAGTGTGATAGTCTGAAGCCTTCTTCTCTCAACTAGTCAAGGTCATTCTCCATCCATCCCTGTTCCTTTGCTGGTGAGGAGCTTTTTGTTCCCCCTCCTTTGGAGGGGGAAAGGTGCTCTGATTTTTAGAATTGTCAGCTTTTCTACTCTGTTTTTTCCCCGTCTTTGTGATTTTATCTACCTTTGGCCTTTGATGATGGTGACGTACAGATGGAGTTTTGGTGTGGATGTCCTTTCTGTTTGTTAGTTTTCCTTCTTACAGTCAGGACCCTCAGCTGAAGGTCTGTTTGCATTTGCTGGAGGTCCACATATCTCAAAATAATAAGAGCTATTTATGACAAACCCATAGCCGATATCATAGTGAATGGACAAAAACTGGAAGCATTCCCTTTGAAAACTGGCACAAGACAGGGATGCCCTCTCTCACCACTCCTATTCAACATGGTGTTGGAAGTTCTGGCCAGGGCAATCAGGCAGGAGGAAGAAATAAAGGGAAAAGAGGAAATAAAATTGTCCCTTTTTGCAGATGACATGATTGCGTATTTAGAAAATAACCATCATCTCAGCCCCAAATCTCCTTAAGCTGATAAGCAACTTCAGCAAAGTCTCAGGACACAAAATCGATGTGCAAAAATCACAGTCATTCCTATACACCAGTAACAGCAGAGAGCCAAATCATGAGTGAACTCCCATTCATGATTGCTTAAAAGAGAATAAAATACCTAGGAATACAACTCACAAGGGTTGTGAAGGACCTCTTCAAGGAGAACTACAAACCGCTGCTCAATGAAATAAAAGAGGAAACGAACAAGTGGAAGAACATTCCATGCTCACAGATAGGAGGAATCAATATATTGCCCAAAGTAATTTATAGATTCAATGCCATCCCCATCAAGCTACCAATGACTTTCTTCACAGAATTGGAAAAAAACTACTTTAAAGTTTGTATGGAAGCAAAAAAGAGTCCGCATTGCCAAGACAATCCTAAGCCAAAAGAACAAAGCTGTAGACATCATGCTACCTGACTTCAAACTATATTACAAGGCTACAGTAACCAGAACAGCATGATACTGGTACCAAAACACAGATACAGACCAATGGAACAGAAGAGAGTCCTCAGAATTAATACCCAACATCTACAAACATCTGATCTTTGACAAACCTGACAAAAACAAGAAATGGGGATATGATTCCCTATTTAATAAATGGTGTTGGGAAAACTGGCTAGCCATATGTAGAAAGCTGAAACTGGATCCGTTCCTTACACTTTATACAAAAATTAATTCAAGATAGATCGAAGACTTAAATGCTAAACCTAAAACCATAAAAATCCTAGAAAAAAACCTAGGCAATACCATTCAGGACATAGGCATGGGTAAGGACTTCATGTCTAAAACACCAAAAGCAATGGCAACAAAAGCCAAAATTAACAAATGGGATCTAAGTAAACTAAAGAGCTTCTGCACAGCAAAAGAAACCACCATGAGAGTGAACAGGCAACCTACAGAATGGGAGAACATTTTTTTCAATCTACTCATCTGACAAAGGGCTAATATCCAGAATCTACAAAGAACTCGAACATATTTACAAGAAAAAAACAAACAACCCCATCAAAAAGTGGGTAAAGGATATGAGGAGACACTTCTCAAAAGAAGACATTTATGCAGCCAACAGACACATGAAAAATGCTTGTCATCACTGGCCATCAGAGAAATGCATATCAAAACCACAATGAGATATCATCTCACACCAGTTAGAATGGCAATCATTAAAAAGTCAGGAAACAACAAGTGCTGGAGAGGATGTGGAGAAATAGGAACACTTTTACACTGTTGGTGGGACTGTAAACTAGTTCAGCCATTGTGGAAGACAGTGTGACAATTCCTCAAGGATCTAGAACTAGAAATACCATTTGACCCAGCCATCCCATTACTGGTATATACCCAAAGGATTACAAATCATGCTGCTATAAAGACACATGCACACGTATGTTCATTGCAGCACTACTCACAATAGCAAAGACTTGGAACCAACCCAAATGTGCAAAAATGATAGACTGGATTAAGAAAATGTGGCACATATACACCATGGAATACTATGTAGCCATGAAAAAGGATGAGTTCATGTCCTTTGTACGGACATGGATGAAACTGGAAACCACCATTCTCACCAAACTATCACAAGGACAAAAAACTAAGCACCACATGTTCTTACTCATAGGTGAGAATTGAACAATGAGAACACTTGGACACAGGAAGGAGAACATCACACCCTGGGGCCTGTCGTGGGGTGGGGGTAGGGGGGAGGGAAAGCTTTAGGAGATATACCTAATGTAAATGATGAGATAATGGGTGCAGCACACCAACATGGCACATGTATACATATGTAACATACCTGCACATTCTACACATGTACCCTAGAACTTAAAGTACAATAATAATAAAAAAATCTTCATGTCCAACATAGAATTTCTATTATAGGGAAGGGATCCCAATAATCCTATTTTTCAGAAGGATCTGATGAACTTCATTGCCAGATGGGAAATGCATGTGAGATAAGACTGTGGAAGTACCCAGACTCTGACCTGGACCCTGACTGCCTCTTACTGGAAAAAGCAAGCCAGTATCAGAGTTCTGTACGTATGACACAAAAGTGGTACTATGCAAATATAATCCAGCCCACTGCTGTCTTACGAGAAGAGACTGATCCAAAAATTGGAAGAATAAATTTACCCTTTAAGAAATGTAATCCAATCATTTTAATACTTGGGAGATTTGTGTTCCTCTTGTACTCTTTTGTTACTGCATTAGTGGCTGGATGAAATGAAAAGTTAGTATATATCCCTGCATCAACACATACATCTTCAGATTGAAAATGGTAGCAGTGACAGAGACAAAGCTTATTCATTAACAATGTTAAGAGAATAGTTATTTTCTTAGTGGTGCCAAGAAAATATTTAAGGTAGGCAAAACTCTTAGTGAAAGTGAAGCATCATAATTCTTGTTAACTGACAGCTCTAATGGACCAGGAAAGACAGTTGGGTCCAGCTGTAGGACTAGCACTAGAACGAAGGTTTGGTCATTTACTTCACAATATCCAAGGGGAAATTCAACTTCTATATCAGTCTAGAACAGTCCTGATGCTCAAAGTGTCTGATAAAAGTAAGAGATCATAGTTACCACTTCCCTCATTTGTTATTTGCTTTTGAAATATTCTCATTATTTAGGAATATTTTCAGATCAAATCATTGCAAAATTTCTATGAGGTAGCACCTATTATCATCTCTTTTAATAGATTAAAAAAAAACTGAGAGTCAGAGAAAATATTTGCCTTTAATTAACAAAAGATAGGTTTAAAAGATTTGAAACAAGATCTATTTCTCTTCAGGTCCAGAAGTTTTAGTCATACTAAAATAGCAATCTCAAGGTAGCAGTAAAAGTCATTATAAAGTAGGTACAGCCACATGGATCTAGGGACAAAGGAAGGTGATTCAACTACTTGTAGATGACCTCAAGCTCAGGCTGAAGAGATTAGGTAGGACCAGGCTTATCAGAACAAGCGCTATGATAGGCTTAGTCCTGAGCATGAGAGTTCAACGCAAGATCCTAGTCATGAAAAAAAAAAAAAAAAAAAATGGAGGATAAATGAGAAACTAAGAATATTCAAGACAGAATTAATGAGAGACAGTGTTCCTCAGAGATTTTTGGGGTCTGATGGGTGCTATAAATTGGGCTTGAAGTTACATGATTTTCTAGAAATCACCCACTTCACGGTGAATGTAGCCTACCAACATACTGCCCATATAGTCAGGATTGCCTTGACATCAGATTATATACAATCCCTTTGAGTGATAGGTCTAGATGATTGTCGAATATCTGCCTTTATTTTTAAATTTAAATCTCAGTGTCGGTGTGGCCCATGGATTATATCTTCTACAATATTATTTATGACCTGCCTTTCAAATACACATTTAAGTAAGTAGGATAGAACTTCACGTCAATATAGTATTTGTTACAGAGAAACATTCAATGTTTTGGACTGCTTTGAACTCCAAGCAAAACAATTATTATTTGTTGAAACAAAAAAACAATTAAAAGTTATAAAAATTTTCACTAAAAATTCAAGATAAAAATTTCTACTCCATAGCTGGAAAGAATTGATAGAAAACATCTATCTACTGGATGAAAATGCTCACATATTTATATTTTAATGCCTAAGCAGTTTATATATACATTTGGGTTCATTATTCATACATCGGGTGGGGCATCTGATATTTATCCATAAATATCAATTGCATCAATAAATAATAAATGGAGCAAAGAATTTTCCTCCTCCTAGAGGTAGAAATAAAGACAGTTACGTTTTCTTCCTGGTAAATAGTCCCTGAATGTCCTAAACTCTTAAATATTTTTATCTTTACATATAAAATCACTCTGATTTTGATCTCAAGTGGATATCTAACTTAAGAATTTTGATAGATTAAAACACCAAATATCCTGAAATTGCTATGTGTTTAGTAATTTTGCATAGAGTTGAGGAACAGTTCCAGGACCAACCTATTCTTTATTATCATTTTCTTTTTTGAATAGAATTTTCACTGAATTGAAAATAAACCCCATCCAGCAAATGATACAGGGCACAAAAAGGAGGCTTGTGCCTAACGATCTATACAGACATATAATCAAGTAGTAATTGTAAACCTAGCTGATATGTGACTGGAGTACACTGTTAATGAAATTTCACAGTGGTTCTGGTAAGATGGTGATGGTTATTAAAGCTGACCCCCTTCAGCAAAGTAAATTGCCTTAGGTTTTAATTTTATTTTGACAGGATCCTTTATTACTTTTTCTGAAATCAATATTGACACACACAGCACACTGTAGAAAAAGCTAAACAATGCAGTACTCTCAGCGGTGAAAATCTGAACAGGTGGTTTATATTTTTAGTCACTACATATATCATCCACTACACAAAAATTGTATGTGACATATTGAAAAAATTCTATGCATGCATTAATGACATTAAGTGCATTTAATATAGGCTCTGACTTTATATCCAATAAATATAAAAGGCATTATGAAGTGTCATCACTTTTGAAGGCTTCTTTCAAATGGATGATTTAAAAAGCTTGCTTTGTGGTTTAAAAAAATTCATATACATTGATTCTGTTTCTAAATACAAGGACAATTTTAAACACATGCCATAATTTTTTGAGAATTTTTAAAACAAAACTCTGATAATGTAATACAACTAATATATAAACTATACATTAAAGACTACCTTATTAATTCAGTCTTAGAAAGTGGTAAATCTAGGATTTCTTTAGTTAAGTGAATTAATCAGGTTATAAAGTTAAGTTGCACCGGAACTAAATCTAATGTCTGAGGCAAATGTGCTTTCTTCAAATGATCACCCCTGCAATTTAACATTAAACATTTCAACCAGTAAAATAACTAACTACTTTTAACCGTGATTGAAATGAATGAGAATGTATGTGAAGGTACACATGTGTGTATGTACATACACATAAACATGCATATATATGAAAAAGTAATTAATTTAGCCACACATATCCTATTATTTTTATTTATAGTTCAAATATGATTTATTGCTTTACTTGAGGACTGTAAGATTTATTTTTATGCTCTCAAAATAGTGCTTATAAATTAAGATATGATTTTACATTTGTAACGTGTTTATTTAATAAATGTAATCTCTATCATTGAGTGTCTGTATCAGACTGGGTTCTCTAGAAAAAGAGAATCAGTAGAAGATGTGTGTGTGCATGTGTGTGTGTCTAGATACATACATATACATACAGACAGATATCTATCTTATCTACCTATGTATATGCATATGTATGTGTTTAGACACACACACACATGCACACACAGAGATATATAGAAGGGATGGGGAGGAGGAGAGAAGTTTATTATAAGAAATTGACTCATGTGGTTACGAAGGCTGAGAGGCTCGAGGATCTGCTGTCAGACCTAGGAGAGCTAATGACAGACTTCTAGTCCAGGTCTGAAGGCAGCAAAAGATAGATGGGTCACCTTGAAGACAATCAGGCAGAGAAAACACATTCTCTTTTACTCTGCCTTTTAAATTCTATTCGGGCAGTCAGTGGATTAGATAAGGCCTATCCAAGTAGGGGAGGGCAATATGCCTTACTCAATCTATAGATTCAAATGTTAATCTCATCTAGAACACCTTCACAGACATGCTAGAATAATGTTTCACCAAATATATGGGCACTCTGTGACCTGTCATGTTGACACATAACATTGAACATTACATGTCCACTTGTCACCCATACACATCTTTTTAAACCAACTTAATCTGCATATAAAGATGCAAGAGGATCATAACTTTGCCTAACATGATACATCTGTCCTGCATACAACTGGACATGCTCTAATCTCTTCTCCAGAAGAGGAGTGATGTTTATTCTTATCCTTGGTATCTCATAACTTGAGTACTCCTGTGTTAAAATAACAATACTCAAATACTGAGATATAAAATTAACACATGTTACATGATAAAAGAATGAAAGACAGGAGAAAACAAATATATTTTCTACATATATACATGTATTAGTCAGTTTTCACACTGCTATAAGAATACTCAAAACTGGGTAATTTATAAAAGAAATAGGTTTAATTAACTCACAGTTCCACATGGCTGAAGAAGCCTCAGGAAACTTACAATCATGGAGGAAGAGCAGGACACATTTTACATGGTCGCGAGAGAGAGAGAGCGAAGGGGGAAGCACCACTTTTAAACCATCAGATCTCATGAGAACTCACTATCACGAGAACAGAATAGGGGAAATGCTCCCATGATCCAGTCACCTCCCATCAGTTCCCTCCCTCCACACATGGGAATTACAATTTGAGATGAGATTTGTTTGGGGACACAGAGCCCAACCATATGAATACATATGTATGTATATATGTGTTCTAAGCTAGTATTCATAATTACCTTCTTTTTAAATTCATTCTGCATTCCCTTTGCCTTCAGTAAGCAACTCAGTGGGTTATGGATTTTTACTTGGTGGGATGACCCAAACCATTTTGGAATGATTTTGGCCACTAATAATCCTGCCTGGATTGGATTGTTGTAGTTTTCTATTGACCTTAGTGGTAATACTAAGAAACACCCTAAAGAATCTTCAGTTTTCCAGACGTTCTCTTCTTTACCTACATTGTAGAAGAGCATTCCAGTCTTCCCTTGGTAGCCAGGCTTAGCCAACTCAGCAAACACCATAACTCCCTGTTTTTGCCTGTTGACTCAGAAGTATGAGGAGTGCAAAGTGACCAGGTGGTAGTCTTAATTTCCAATTCAATGGAATCCTTGCTGTGTCTCCTCCTGAAAACATTACTCCCTCTGGAACTAAGACCTCTGGCTCAGTAAAGCATAAGGTCATGGGAACCAAAAGCAAAAATTTTGCCAGTGAGTCACTAGGAGTAAGAGTAATTGGTTTTATTTCGAATTTCACCCCTTGATTTCTGGGTCTGTAGATTTTGACTATGGGAAAGATAGCATCACATATTGGAAACTGATTTAGAGCATGTACAGGAGAACCTTGCCGCAGCACTGGGAAGCATTGCCACCTAGCTAGTACTGTAACTGGATCTTCAAAAGCCCATTTTATTATTTATATTAAACTGGCTGCTTCAGGATTGTTTGGAACACAGTAAGACCAGTAATTTCTGTAGGCATTGGCTTATTGCTGCACTATTTTGGCTGTGAAGTAAGTTCTTTGGTCAGAAGCAATGCTGTGTGGAATATCATGATGGTGGATAAGGAACTCTGTAAGTCTATAGACGGCACTTTTGGCACAGTATTGTGTGCAGAGAAGGCAAATCCATATCCAAAGTAAATATCTATTACAGTAATAAAAAAACACAGCTCCTTCCATGATGGAAGTGGTCTAATATAATTTACCAACATAATTAACCTGCCACAAAGTAGCTGACTAATCACCTCAGGGAGTGGTGCCATATGCGGATTCAATGTCGGTTCCTGCTGCTGGCAGATTGGTCACTCAGCAATGACCAAAATCTTGGCAAATGAAAAATCCACGTTGCTGAGCTCATGGAAAATCACCATGGCCACAATATCCACTTTGTCCATGAACCCACTTGGCTGATGACAGCCGTAACTAGAGAAGCTGACTGCTATCCACAGATTGGGTCATCTTATCTGCTTGATCATTAAAATCTTCCTCTGCTTATGTCCCTCTTTGGTGAGAATTCACATAGGACACAAATATCTTCATGTTTTTTGTCCATTCGTAGATTTTTATCTACATATCTCTTCTCCAAATTTCCTCATCACCAATTTTCCAATTATGTTCCTTCCACATCCCTGACCATCCAGCCAAGCCATAGGCCACAGCTCATGGATCATTATATAATGGAAAGTCTGGCCATTTCTTCTGCCAAGCAAAGAAAATAATCAGGTGCACTGCTTAAAGTTCCTCCCGTCGGGAATATTTCCTTTCACCACTGTCCTCCAGGGGTCCATCGGAAAGGAGCTATAGTGAGGTAGCTGTCCGCTTTTGGGTGGTGCCTGCATATTGTGCAGAACCAAGGCTGAGAGAGATAAAGTAGTATAGCAGAGGTGGAAGCCAATGAACATTTGGGCCACTTCCTCACGTAACTTACATGTGTTGTTCAGGGTCTCATTCGTTACTATTACATATATACAACTTCCATTTGATAATAGAATACTGATGTGCATGCTCAACTTTCAGCTTGGAGGATCAAATAACACCAAGTTTACGACAGGAAGCTCAAGTTTTATGGTAACTTGGTGATTTATGGTTAAGCATTCAGACTCTACTGAGGCCCAGTAGCAGGATAAGGCCTGTTTTACAAAAGGAGAGTAAGCAGTTATCTGCAGAAGATGGTAGGGCTTTGCTCCAATAGTTTTTTAGGGCCTGTGCTGTGATTAGCCTATGGGAGTCTACTAAAAGGTCCAAATGACATCCCTACCTGCCATTGACACTTCAAGCACCATTAGATCTTCCGTGTCATATGACCAAGAAGCACGGCAGATTACACAGAAGACTGGATCTATTACAGAGACTTCTTTTGTTCTGCGTCTCCAAACTAATAACTTTTTGGGTCACTACATAAATGGGCAGGAGTAGAAAACCCAGAAAAGAAGTAAGCTGACTCCGAGAAAGTCACTAGGTGTTGTGCCTCTTTTTTTATTTGTTTGTGGGTGAGGACAGATGCAACAACTTATCCTTTACCTCAGAAGGGATACTTGGATCCCTCTCACCATTGGATCCCACAATATTTCACCAAGTTAAATGGCCCATGAATTATTTTGGATTCATTTTTCACCCTCTGACACACACGTGCCTTTCCAATAACTCTAGAGTAGTTGCTATGTCTTTCTCATTAGGTTCTTACCAGTGTAATATTGTTTGAAAGAGAAAGATTCCTCCAATCGAAATTATTACATAGTTCTGGATGGTTGATATATCCCTGAGGTTCTCGGGGAGTGAAAGTGTGCTACTGGCCTTGCTAGATGAAATAAAATAGCTTCTGGTATTTATTAACAGATATCAAGAAAAAGCATTTGCTAGATTAATAGCTGCAAACCAGATACTAGGGGATGTGTTAAGTTGTTCAAGAAATAAAACTACACCTGGTATAGTAACAGCAATTTAAGTCATCACTTGGTTAAATTTTCAATAATCCACCATCATTCTCCAAGATTCATCTTATTTCTGCACTGGCCAAATAGGAGAACTGACTGGGGATGTAGTGGGAATCTACATCCCTACCTCTTTCAGGTCTTTGATGATGGCATTAACCTTGACAATCTCTCAAGGAATGCAGATTTGCTTTTTACTATTTTACTAGGTGAAGGCAGCTTTAATGGCTTCCACTTGACTGTTCTTACCATAATATCATTTATTCCACAGATAAGGAATCCGATACAGGTATTCTGCCAAATACTAAGTCGGTCCATTCTGATTATCCATTTTGAAATTAAGGAAATAACCACAGGATAGGTTTGTGGACCCACTGGGTGAGATGGACCTGAGCTATCTAATCTCTATTAGTCTCTACACTGACTGGTGGACCACAGTGTTGTTTTGGGTATCTTGGAGTCACGGTCAGGTCACAACCAGGCTCCAGTAGTCCCTAAAAAGTTCTGATTATTTCCTTTTCCACACTGCACAGCTATGCTGGTAAAAGGCCATAGGTCCCATAGGGAAGGCTGGGAGAAACATTAGCAATATAACTTTTTGGCAGTGTAGCAGTGTGCTTTCTCAAAAGAGGACAACCTCCCCTTCAATCAAAGGGTTCTGAGTTGATAAACTGGCTAAAATTTGGGAAATAATTGACGGTCTATGTCTCTCCGTTTTTATGACTTAGGTTAGACTTTTGTTCACATGACCTAGAATTTTTCTGCT
The DNA here is from genome assembly GCF_002776525.5 of Piliocolobus tephrosceles. Taxonomy (NCBI): domain Eukaryota; kingdom Metazoa; phylum Chordata; class Mammalia; order Primates; family Cercopithecidae; genus Piliocolobus; species Piliocolobus tephrosceles. Next base: position 122,485,938 of record NC_045436.1, read on the forward strand.
TATAGATTATATAAGAATTTAGTAGCTTACCTATTTATTTCACATCTACGAACGACATGATCAACTAGTCAACACCATACATCTGCATAAGTCAGGCTCTTCGGATTGTTGCTTTGACTCTGCTCTTCATTACAGACATCATCCACATCTTAGTAGTTGAGTGCTGCTACTTGTCTCCACGCCACTCTTGAATCCAATTATTCCCATTGCATTTAGGTTTCTCAACTTGGTGACTGTGTTCCACACTGTAAGGTCCGGTCTAGAGAGAGGAGCAATTATAGAGCTGTTCAAGGATGCCAGGATCTCGCCACATAGTTGTGAAAATTTATCTTCTGCACCCTCAATCCCCGACCCTTGGTGGTTGTGGGTATGTCTTAAATAACAAGTCTGCTCTGACATCTCAATCTCCTTAAGCCTTAGAAACTTTACATTAAACCAATTCAGGTCAAGCATTTATAATTTGCTCTCTGTGGGCCACCTTTGGGCCCATGTCTTAACCAACCAAGCAACCACATCTTTAGAGGCCTTTCTGCCTCCCCCAAATGCAACATTGAATGCAGAATATCTGCATAGTGAGTCCATATCAACAAATTCAGCCTGCTTCAACTTTATGTTCCTTCCATCATTATGCTGCATCCTTAAGGATATTAATATCCATTCCCACACATATTTCCTGTATTTCTGTCTCTATAAATTAAAAACAAAACAAAACAAAACAAAACCTCCTGTTGTTCTTTGGAAGTGTAGCACACTTCCTCACGGTGAACTCTTTGTACCTCAGCTTTAGGGGCCTGCCTTGACTTCAATCAAGTTATATAGGTCTAAAAGCACAAAGGGGTAATAGAGGCGGGTCCTAGAGAAAGTCGGAATTATCTTGCATGGCAACTGCCTCAGTGGAGTTCATTACAGTTTCCTCAAAAAAATGTAGGGTTAATACTCTCCAATGCAAGTGAAAAGGCCACTTTCATCAAGAGTGAAAAGGTTGCTTCCACTGGGGGTGTGGATGCCTCTTCACTGCTATAGATGACTCATCAGAATTTATGGGCTCAGGGTCCCTAGTTCATCAGGGCTTTTCCACATGTCCCCATTCCAACTTACAGGATCCCATTTTTTTTTTTTTTTTCTAATGAATGTCCTCAGTAGACAAGGCAGTAGATACCCTGTAAAGCTGGGAGTTCAACTTGTATTGCTGAACTTAGTAGTTACCCTGTAAGGGTGGGAGTTCAACTTGTATTATAATTCAGGCAGTTGTAGGATGGGATCCTGAATTTGACTTTCAGCAGTCTTAGCCCCACAGCTAAAAAAGATAAAGGTCTCCTTTTAAGCAGACATGGAAACATTCAGTTCATTTATGCAGTGCTGGAGATGGGAATTAAAATCCCTGAGCTCATCCTTTTCTTTCACCACTTTGTCCAGCAACATTAAGAATAATCATCCAACCTCATTATATTCATTAGTTTTCCAAAAATGTTTGAAAATATTATATAAAGAGTCATCAAGCTTTTGGCTTTTTAAATATGTGTTTGAGTGTATCCAATATAGATATTTTTCTTATCTCTATTGCCAGATCACACCATGGACTATTATCGCTTTCTTTACTACTAGAAATTGAGTCGTTAGCATTTTAAAATCTAATCAGATTAGAGATCCAATTCTGGGAACCCCAGAACCAATTCAGACAACTCGTCTTTAAAATTATCTTCCTCTAGAGTCATTCTTAATACCAAAATCTGTATTAGTTTTGATTCCCCAGAGAAATACATACACATACATATATGTATATAACAATTTACTGTAAGGAATTGAAAGAACTCACTCATGTGACTATAGAGGCTAAGAAGTCCCATGATCTGCAGTTGGCAAGCTGGAGACCTAAGATAGATGCTGGTATACTTTCAGTCTGATTTCAAAGTCAGGAGAAGACAGATGTCACAGTTTGAAGTCAAGCAGAAAGAACAAGTTTTCTCTTATTCTGTATTTTATTCTATTCATATCTTCAGTGGATTACATGAGGCCCACCACATTGGGGATGACAATCAGCTTTACTTAATATATTGATACAAACATTAATATCATCTAGAAACATTCTCACAGACATGCCCACAATAATGTTTAACCAAATGTCTGAGCACCTCTTGGCTCAGTTAAATTCACATATGTTGTTTTTTTTGCTTTTTCAAGATGGAAAATTAGTGGCTTTTCGTGTACCTCAGTCACTTGAAAGTAGCAAGATAATGCATAAGGATGAACTCTGTGAGCTTTAATTCAAGAAGGAAAATGGTAATCCATCAGATTAATGAAAGATAGAAATGCAGGCAAATAGCCCCTGTGATGGCATCTGGCTGATAAAAGTGAGTGAAGCTCCAATACACAAGAGATGGTCCACTGGGGATCTGAGCACCCCGGCTGAGGAAGAGCACTTTGTTTCTCCAAAGCCCTGGATATAACTTGGGGAGACGACTGGAGATGTTGTGCAGAAAAGACACCAGGAAAAGCTGCAGTAATTTTCCAAAGAACTGAGGCCAAGAGTAGGTAATATATATATATATATATATTTTTTTTTTGAGACGGAGTCTCGCTCTGTCGCCCAGGCTGGAGTGCAGTGGCGTGATCTCGGCTCACTACAAGCTCCGCCTCCCGGGTTCACGCCATTCTCCTGCCTCAGCCTCCCGAGTAGCTGGGAATACAGGCGCCCGCCATCTAGCCCGGCTAGTTTTTTGTATTTTTAGTAGAGACGGGGTTTCACCGTGTAGACCAGGATGGTCTCGATCTCCTGACCTCGTGATCCACCTGTCTCGGCCTCCCAAAGTGCTGGGATTACAGGCTTGAGCCACCGCGCCCGGCTGGTAATAATTTTTAATCAAGGTGCATACAAATCTAGCCATTCTTTGCTGATATGGCAGTGTGGCCACGTATCCATCTTAGTCTCTGGCCAGAGATTGGACCATATAATCTGAAGCAGGGTAGGGGCCTCCACAGTCAGAAATGCATAGAGTGCCTCACTGGTAGGCACTGAAATTTTGCTTTTCCTTATCACAAGCTTGGGTGATGAGGAGAGCTGCTACAACTGTAGTTTCTACTAGATGACAAGACTTGTGATCAGGGCCAGCTTGGTGATCTGGGGTTGGTCTGCAAGTGTCATTGCTGAGTTTTCTAACCCGCTCTACTGAAATTGTGATGCAATGGGGGCCTTCTACACACCACCTCCAGGCAGAATTTCAAGCATTTGCAGCATTTGCTTGCCTGGGAGGGAAACCTGAGTTGCCCCACCCTTTATGGATACAGATTATGGTGCAGTGGGGAAGTCTCTGCTCAATTCCCAAGCAGATCTTCAGTCATTTGAAACACTTACTCCCCTGGTTCAGCAGCTTTTGGTGCCCCACCCTTCCTGGGCATACGTAATGGTGTAGCAGGGCCCTTTCTCCACACCCAGGCAAATATCCAGAAATTAGCAACACCCATTCACCTGAATCAGCAAGCTGACCTGCCCCACCCTTCCTCTGCAGAGATCTTGGTGCAAAGAGGCCATTTCCACTTCACATCCAGGCAAATCTCTAGGCATTTGAATCACCCATTATTTTGGTTCAGCAGTCTGAGACACGCCCACCCATCCTGGACATAAATTGTGTTGCAGTGAGGCCCTTTTTGCTCCATGCTCAGGCAGATTTCCAGGGATTCAAATACCTGCATACCAAAATTAGCTATCTGAGTCACCCTACACCTCTTGTGCAGAGATCTTGGTGCAGTGTCCCCCACCCCCAATTTTTTTTTTCTTTTTGAGATGGAGTCTTGCTCTGTTGCACAAGCTGGAGTGCAGTGGTGCAATCTCAACTCACTGCAACCTCTGCTTCCCAGGTTCAAGCGATTCTCCTACCTCAACCTCCCTAGTAGCTGGAATTACAGGCATGCACTACCACGCCCGGCTAATGTTTGTATTTTTTGTAGAGACGGAGTTTCACCATGTTGACTAGGCTGGTCTCGAATTCCTGAACTCAGGTGATCCACCCTCCTTGGCCTCCCAAAGTACTGGGATTATAGGCATGAGCCATCATGCCTGTCCATGCTGTGGGCCCTTTTTCGTCCACATCTAAGCAAATTGCTAAGCATTCAGAATACCCACTTTTTTGGAACAATAGCCTAAACTACCTTACTCTTTCTATGCAGGGATCCTTGTATGGGGGGAGCTTTTTTATGCTTAGGAAGATCTTTGGACATCTGGAACACCCGCCCTCCTGGCATAGGAGCCTAGGCCACCCCCCATCCTCATGCAGAGAACTTGGGGCTAAGGAGGTTTCCCAGCTCCATGTCTAGGCACAACCCTGGGTGCTTGGTGGTCTCCCGTTGGATTCTCCCTCAGCCCTGGTGCTTTTGCCTGACATCAGAGGATCTGCAGTTGGAACTTCCCAGTCTGGATCTGCCCATTTTGCTGCCTGCCCCCACTACCTGGGGGTTGAAAAGGGAGCTCAGATCACAGTGCATTTCATGAATCAGGCCATTGGCTGAGACAGCAGAGAGCTTCTCTTAGTAAACAGGAATCAAGCATACACCCGGCTTCCTTGGCCACAGCTGGCTCTTATCCCTAAGTGTCATATACTGGATTACAGTTCTAACTGCATAGTCCAATACAAAACCTTCTAAGGGAAGTGCATAGTTCCATAGACGCAAAGTCAAAAGACCCCACCAGCATTATCTACAGTCACACCACCTAGGGAGTGGAGGAAAGAGAAAGAAAAAGGAAAAAAATAATAGTATTATAGGGAAAGGAATAAATAAAAGTTATACTATCTGCATGAAAATAATTATGATAATTAGAAGTTCAAGAAGGAATCAGTACAAGAATTCTGGAAACATGAAAAATCTAAATGTAGTGACACCACCAAAGGATCACACTAGGTCTTCAGCAATGATCTCTAACCAAAATAGAAACTCAGAAATGACAGATGAATTCAAAGCATAGATTTCAAGGAAGTTCAACAAGATCCAAGACAAAGTTGAAAATCAACACAAAGAAACTTCTAATACAATCTTGGAAATAAAGGAAGAGCTAAACATCTTAAAAAGGAGTCAGTAAGTCAACCAGATCTAGAAATTAAAGTCACCTGAGGAATTTCAAAATACAATTGAAAGCTTTATAATAGACTAGACCAAGCAGAATAAAGAATTTTGGAGATTGAAGATGAGTTTTTGAACTAATTCAGTCAGATAAAAATAAGAAAAAAGAACTTTATAAAATGAAGACAATCTTTGATGAATATGGGATTATGCAAAGTGACAAAACTTGTGAATCACTGGCATTCCTGGGAGAGAAGGAGAAAAATAAAACACCTGTAAAAATATTTGAGAGAATTATTCATGACAGTTTCACCAATCTTGCTAGAGAACTTGTCATCCAGATACAAGACACCCAGAGAACATCTGTGAGATATTATACAAAACAAACATCACTCAGGCATTTAGTCACTAGACTTTTCAAGGTCAACCTCAATTTAAAAAATATTAAAATCACCTACAGAGAAAGGTTAGATCATGGACGAAAACAACTCCACTAGTCTAACAGTGAACTTATCAGCAGAAACCTAAAATGTAAGGAGAGATTGGGTCCCTATTTTTAGCCTTCTTAAATTAAAGAATTTCCAAAACGAATTTCATATCCTGCCAAAGTAAGCTTGATAGGTGAAGGAAAAATAAAATATTTTCCAGACAGACAAGCACTGTGGAAATTTGTTACCACTATACCAGCCTTCCAAGAGATCCTTGAGGGAATTCTAAACGTGGAAATGAAAGAACAATGCCTGCTAATACAAAAACACACTTAGATACATAGCTCACAGACCCTATAAAGCAATCACATAATAGAAACCACAAAGCAACCAGCTTACACCTTCATGATAGAATTAAAACCTTACACATTAATATTAACTGTAAATATAAATGGTTTAAATGTCATACTTAAAAGGCACAGGCTGGCACACTGGATAAAAACCAAGACCCATCTGTCTGCTGTCTTTAAGAGACCCATTTCATATGTAAAGAAACCCATAGGCTCAGTGGAAAGGGTTGGAGACAAATCTACAACACAAGCAGAAAAAAAAAGCAGGGATCATTCTTGTTATATCAAACAAAGCATACTTTATACGAATAAAAGTGAAACAGGACAAAGAAGGATATTATATAATCTTAAAAGTTTCAATTCAGCAAGAAGACTTAAGTATCCTAAATATACATGCACCTAGCATTAGGGCACCCAGCATCATAAAACAAGTACTTATAGACCTACAAAAAGATTTATTCAATCATAGTGTAGGATTTCACCTTCCCACTGACAGTTTGATCATTGAGGCAGAAAACCTAATATATGTTGGACTTAACTTTGACAGTTGACCAGTTGGAACTAATAGAAACCTACAGAACCCCCATTAACACAGAATATATATTCTTTTCGTTTGCACAAGGAGCATACCCTAAGACTGACCCCAGACTAGAAAGCAAGTCTCAGTACATTTTTAAAAATCAAAATTATGGCCAGGCGTAGTGGCCCAAGCCTGTAATCCCAGCACTTTGGGAGGCTGAGACGGGTGGATCACGAGGTCAGGAGATCGAGACCATCCTGGCTAACATGGTGAAACCCCGTCTCTACTAAAAAAATACAAAAAAACTAGCCAGGTGATGTGGCAGGCGCCTGTAGTACCAACTACTCGGGAGGCTGAGGCAGGAGAATGGCATGAACCCAGGAGGCGGAGCTTGCAGTGAGCTGAGATCCAGCCACTGCACTCCAGCCTGGGCGACAGAGCAAGATTCCATCTCAAAAAAAAAAAAAAAAAAAAAAAAATCAAAATGATACCATCCATACTCTTGGACTACAATAGAATAAAAACAGAAATCAATACCAAGAAGATCTCTCAAAATTTTACAATTAAATGGAAATCAAACAGCGTGCTCCTGAATGACTCTTGGGTAAACAAAAATAAGGCAGAAATCAGAAAATTCATTGAAATAGATAAAAACAGAGACACGGTCACTAAGATCTCTAGGATGCCACAAAAGCAGTGTTAAAAGGAGAGCTTATAACACCGAACACCTACTTCAAAAACTTGGAAAGATCTCAAATTAATAACTTAACATCCTACCTAGAACAAGTTAAAAAATAGTAAACTGACCCCAAAGGTAAGAAAAGAAATAACTAAAATGAGAGCAGAACTGGACAAAATTGATACCCAACTATTTACACAGAGTCAACAAAACCAAAGTTATTTTTTAAAGTAAGATAAACAAGATCAACGGACTGTCAGCTGGACTGACATAGAAAAAAGAGAAAATATCCAAATAAGCACTATCAGAAATGACAAAGGTGACATTACAACCAATCCCACAAAAATACAAAAGATCCACAGGTACTATTATGAGCACCTCTGCATGCAGATACTAGAAAATCCACAGGAAATAGATACATTCTTGCAAGGAAACAACCTCCCAATTGTATCAGGAAGAAATTGGAACCCTGAACAGACAGATATTGAGTTACAAAATTTAATCAGTAATGAAAGAAGCTTACCAATGGTAAAAAAAAAAAAAAAAAAAAAAAGTCTCTGGATCGGATGGATTAACAAATTCCATCAGACATACAAAAAAACTGGTATGAATTCTACTGAAACTATTCCAAAAATTGTGGAAGAGGAACACCTCCCTAGCTCATTCTAGGAAGAAGTCAGCATCACCCTGTTACAAAAATCTGGCAAAGACACAATGAAAAAACAAAACTATAGAGCAATAACCCTGGTAAACATAGACACAAAAATCCTCAACGTAATACTAGCAAACTGAATTTGGCAATACATCACAAAGTTAATTCATCATAATCAAGTACGCCTCATTCCTGACATGCAATGTTGGTATAACATACCAAAATCAGTTAATATGATTCACCACATAAACAGAATTAAAGGCAAAAACCATATGATCATCTCAATAGATAAAGAGAAAGCTTTTGATAAAATCTAACATTCTTTCACAATAAAAAATACCCTCAAGAAACTAGGTGTCAAAGCAACATACCTCAAAATAATATGAGCCATCTAGGAAAAGCCTACAGCCAACATCATAGTGAATAGACAAAAACTGAAAGCATTCTCTTTGAGAACTGCAAGACAAAGATGTCGAGTCTCATCACCTGTTTAACATGGTATTAAAATCCTTTGCCAGAGCAATCAGGTAAGAGAAAGAAATAAAAGGTACCAAATAGGAAAATAAGAAGTCAAACTATTTCTCTTCACTGATGATATGATTCTATTATGAGAACACCCAAAGGATTCTGCTAAAAGACTACTAGAACTGATAAATGACTTCAGTAAAGTTTCAGAGTACAAAATCAATGTACAAAAATTGTGTAGCATTTCTATACACCATAATGCTTAAGCTACCAGACAAATCTCAAATGCAATACCTTTTAGAATAATCTCAAAAAAAAAAAAACCCTATACAAATACATCTAAAGGAGGAGGAATAATATCTGTACAAAAATTTCAAAACGCGAATGAAATTAATCATAGATGACAAAAATAAATGAAAATACATACCCTGCTCATGAATTAGAAGACTCAAAAATCACGAAAATAGCCACACCATCTAAAGCAATCTACAGATTCAATGCTATTCCTACGAAGGCACCAACATCATTATCCACAGACCTAGAAAAAAATTATTTAAAATTTATATGGAACCAAGAAAGAGCCCAAATAGCCAAAGCAATCATAAGCAAAAAAAAAAAAAAAAAAAAAAAAAAAAAAAAAAAAAAAGCTGGCAGCATCACATAACCAAGCTTGAAACTATACTATAAAGCTGTAATAATCAAAACAGCATTGCACTGGTACAAAAACAGATGAATAGATCAGTGGAGCAGAATAGAGAAGACAAAAATAAAGCCACACAATTACAGCCATCTGATCTTTGACGAAGTCACCAAAAATAAGCAATGGGGAAAGAAAGGACTTTCTACTTAACAGATAGTGCTGTGTAAGCTGGCTGGCCATATGCAGAAGAAGGAAAATGAACTTCTGTATTTCACCATATACAAAAAATATAGCTCAAGATGGATTGAAGATTTAAATGGATTACCTCAAACTATAAGAGTCCTAGAAGAAAACTTAAAGAATGCCATTCTGGGCTTTGGCCTTGGGAAATAATTTATGACTAAGTCTTCAAAAGCAATTGCAAAAAAAAAAAAAAAAGCAAAAATACACAAATGTGACCAAATTAAACTAAAGTGTTTCTGCAAAGTAGAAGAAACTACCAACAGAGTAAACAGTCAACATTCAGAATGGGAAAAAAAAAAAAAATATCTACCAACAGTGCACCCAACAAAGGTCAAATTTGCAGAATCTATAAGGAACTTACACAAATCAACAAGCAAAAAACAAATGACCCAATTAAAAAATGATAAACATAGACAAAGGAAATAACATAGGCAAAAGAAATGAACAGGCACTTCTCATGAGAAGATATACAAGCTTCCAGCAACATATGAAAAAATGTCCCACATAACTAAGCATCAGATAAACGCAAATCAAAACCACAATGACGTATCATCTGACACCAGTCATAATGGCTAATATAATACTAAAAGGTCAAAAAAACCACAATAGATGCTAGTGAGACTGCAGAGAAAAGGGAATGATTATACACTGCTGGTGAGAATGTAAGTTAGAGGTTTTTCAAAGAACTTAACATTGAACTACAATTCAGCCTAGCAATCCCGTTACTGGGTATATACCCAAAGGAATGTGAATTGTTCTACCTTAAAGACAGATGCATATTTGCATTCATTGCAGCACTTATTCTCAATGGCAAAGACATAGAATCAATTTAGGCACTCATCAACAGTGGATTGGATAAAGAAAAATGGTACATACACACCATGGAATACTAAGCAGCCACCAAAAGGATGAAATTCTCTCCTTTGCAGCAACATGGATGTAGCTGGAGGCCATTATCCCGAGTGAATTAACCAGCAACAAACAGAAAGCAAAGTACTTCATGTTCTCGCTTATAAGTGGGAGCTAAACAACGGGTCCTCATGGATATAAAGATGGCAACAATGGAAACTGGGGACTACTGGTTAGGGGAGGGAGGAAATAAGGCAACGGTTGAAAATGAACTATTGGATACTATACTCAGTACTGGGTGATGGGATCATTTGTACTCCAAACTTCAGCATCATGCAGTATATCCAGGTAACAAACCTGCACGTGTACCCCACAAATCTAAAACTGAATCTAAAATAAAACTTAACATAATAGAATTATTTTAAATTAACAAATAAATGTAACCATCACATAGTGTCAAAGGAGAAAAGCTCTATGATGAGCAGATAAACATTTCCAGTTCTTATTCATCTGGGTAAATAGTGTTTTTCAATATCTCTCTACAATTGTCACTACCCACCATCTTCAACTTTTCTTCCAAGCCTTCATTTTCTATTATCATCTCTAGGACTCTTCCAGCAGGAAGCTAAAATATATATAGTTTTAAGCTCACTGGCCTATAGTAGAATTGTCACTTACCAAAAGCACCCTCACAAAGTTCACCAACAACATACTCAAAAACAATTCTGCATATTCTGCTCCATTCTAAATCTCTCCAAACTCCATACATAGTGACCAACCTCATTCTCTGAAGCCTTATCCCATAGAGTGATATTACTTTTAGTTTATCTGTGTGTGTCTGTCTTCACTCACTTTCTTCTATGCTTACTTTCCATCCTTATCACCCATAGACACAGATCTTTTCTAGGTATTTTTCTTTCCTGCTTCCACATTTTTACCTCTTACCTTTTCATAATTTTGTGTCTTTCTCCTCCTGGTTCTTAACTTTTTTTTATAGATATAACTCTCAAAGATCTCCATTTTTTCTTATATTTAGATACTAGTGAATTATTTTTTTCAATAATTCCATTAAAAAAGCATTTGAAATGAAAATTCTCATGATGGTTAGAAATAACCACCCAAGAATAAACTTCTCGTTTGGCTAGAGAATGTCAACAAAGCTAGCAAGTGTCCAGGGATCTCTTGTGATGAATCACCTTGATTTTAATTAATGTAACTCATATATTAAAATGCGTTTCAGAAGAAAAGGGAATATGCAAGAATATGGAAAATAGATTACCTTGTTAGAAGCTAAATTGATAAGCTTGATTTTATGGCAGTAGGCAAATATATAAATTAAATGGTGAATTATAATCCCAAATTTTACATAAGACTCTCCATCATTTTGTGTAAAAGCACAGCAAAAAAAGTCTTTAGAAGCTGTGAGGCACTACCATTATATTTATGCTTACTAAGCTGTGTACCATAATTATTTAACTACAGTTTCAATGTTTTCATGTATGCAGCAATACTGAGACATTAGAAACTCAGTCTTATTGTGTTATTTTTCAATTACCTGAGCACCCCTTGAGTCCAGGAGGATAAATACGTTTTCAAAGATTGCTGACTCTCTTACCCTATTAGGAAAGATTGGGTTTACTCTTTCTACTACATAAACCTATTTTTATTTGTGTTTGTTCAGTGACTTCAGATTTTTATGAAGTCAGTAATTAAAAACGTGTTTTAAAAAATTTAAATATAAGGAGCAGATATGTATTATCTTCCTACAAATACATTATGTAACTCTTTGTAAAAAATTAAGGTCTTTAGAATATAAATATTTCTTGTGTTATCCGAATGATGCTTTTGTTTTTACTCTTTGGGCACTTGTTTATTTGTTCCAAGGAGAATATACAACAGGAAATAAGTTCCACACATGTGGAATTTAAATAAGAAATAAATATAAATTGTTCTCATGGCAGACACTTTTAAAAATAGGCCTTACTTGTGGTTATTTCATTATCTGATGAGTTATATAATTCATACATTTTACTCTCAGTCACAGGTATTTAATTAGTTTCCGTCTGGAGAAAGGCATATGAACAATATGACCCTGAATGTTGGTCTTTATTCTATTGTAAAAATATGACTTTATGGAACAAGGGAATATCAAGAATTTAAAAATGCATTTTTCATTCGCGATTTTTAATAAAAGTAATAGCCAAATATTTTATTTTTGGTAAAAATTTTTAGTCAAAAAATCAAAAATAGAGAGGGATAAATGTCTTTTTCTCTCTGCTACAGTCGCAATGCTTAAAATAAAAGTAACTGTTTACTTAGCATAGTAATGTTTCAGGCATATTCTTCAGAACTTTACAGATGTTGTCCTTTAAATAATTTCAGTAACCCTTTTAGGGAGATCTTATCGCCTGTTTGTTTTTAGTGAGAAAAACAAACCTCAGAGAGATTTTTAAGCTTGTCTGTATTGTTCAGCTAATAATAAATACAAAAAGTTTTAAAATCCAGATTTAAAAGGGGGTCTTTCTGACACCATCTCTGACTGTATGAGAGCAAATTTATAATACAAAGTCAAGAAATATCATGACCTGGTAATTGGTTATGGCATCCTCAAATGTAGCTGGTTGTAGCATCTTCAAATGTAGATGCCACTGATACTATTAATTTATTAAATAAAATTATCATGTATTTTTGGTGTATTCCACTTGTCAGTTGCTGATGATGCACAAATGATTAATACACACTATTTCTTTCTAAGGGACATTTTATTTTTTTGCATATTTTGATGCATATTAGAAAGTGCCATTTGACACAGAATGTTAAATGACCTCTCCAGAATTCACCCTCCCCTCCTTCATACTGACAAAAATCAATTTTATTTTAATGGAACATGTGCCCAGTTAAAATACAACATTTCTTTTTCTCCTATGCAGATAACTGTGGCCACATGATAAAGATTAGGCCATTGAAGTATAAAATCTAGTAAAGGAGAACGGATACATTGGCTTGCCTGTTTGCCTTTTTTCCCTTTGTAGTCCTCTTTTTTATGCCTGAGATATGATATCTTGAACACCAACTGCTATGTTGCAAGCATGCAAATAAAAACCACTGTTAGGAATGAAAGAACAGAGCTGTACAAGGAATGTGTGCCCTGAAAATAATGTTAAGCTCCTTTGGCATCATGTACTCATCTGTACCACTGCAGTATCCCTTAAAGGTTGAATTGTCACATGTAACAGAGAACCAAAACATCAGTAGCTTAAGTAAGATACAGGTTTAGTTTTTCAAACAAATGAACCCAGAAATCCCCAGACACTTTAAAGAAAGTGGATTGTTCCTACAGGACTCCTGGGACAGCCCGAATATTGGGAGTGCTCAAACTGTGAAAGTAGGAAAGGGGGGTTGTCCGCCCTGAATACACACCCTCATTGGGGAACCTGAAGGTACAGGTAATGGGAGGATTTGATCTTACCTGGATCTGAGACAACTTAGAGAGCGGAGCAAAATACAGGGTTAGAGGAAGCAGCAGGAAAAAGTCCTGTGGGCTCTCTGGGTCCCCAGGGAAGCCATTTCTGATTTGTCTCAGTGGTCCCTGGGGAGGGCTGCCCCAGGAACTGGAAAAAGACCACAGAGAGAAGCAAACTTCTAGCAGAACTTTGTAACAATCCCAGCCAAACTTGAAGTTTCCTGGCCAGAACCCAGGGGAGGGCGTGAATCTGATATGCAGACTTGGCAGGCTGGGAGGAGCAAAAGCCCTGTTTGCTTTCTCAGCCAGGAGGCTGAGAGCCTGGGCCAAGTTCTCAGCCCTACTTACCCACTGCCAGGAAACAGACTCAGTCAGTGCTGTTGAGTGGGGGACACAGTGGGAGTGAAACCAGCCTTTGGGTTGTGTTGAACCTGGGTGAGGTCTGTAGCTGCCAGCTTCCCCCCCATACCCCTTCTCTGACAACCTGCATGGCACAGCAGAGGTAGCTAAAATCCTTTGGGAACATAATTCCATTGACCTGGAAACCACACCCCCAAATCCTACAGTGGCAGCAGCAAGCCTCGCCCAAGGAGAGTCTGAACTAGACATGCGTAACCCTACCCCCATTTGATGGTCCTTCCCTACCCGCTCTGGAAGCTGAAGACAAAGATCATATTCTCTTACGAATTCTAGGGCCTCGCCCACAGCCTGGTCCTCCCTATATTACCACTGCTGATGCTCTTGAAAGTGTCACCTCCTGGCAGAAGGCCAACCAGCACAAAACTAGTACAATAAAATACAGTAATACATCTAAGGGCTTTCACAGAGTCCATTTACCTCCACTGCCACCTCCATCAGAGCAAGTTTTGGTATCCATGGCTGAGAGACCTGAAGAGGATTCATATCACAAGGCCCTAGGCAGAAACCCCCAGTACCAGCACAGAGCCTGCTAGCCCTGCTGGGTGAATAGATTCAGAAGAGAAATAACAACCACTAAAGTTGAGCTATCAGGAAGCCACATCCTTTGTAAAAGTAGGAGAGTACTATATCAAGAGAGAACCCTGTGGGATAAAAGAATCTGAACAGCAGCTTGAGCTCCAGATCTTCCCTCTGACACAGACAACACAATGAGAAGGAACCAGAAAACAATGCTGATAATATGACAAAACAAGGTTCTTCAACACTCTCATACAACCATACTAGCTCACCAGCAATGGATCAAAACCAGAAAGAAATCTCTGAATTGCCAGAAAAAGAATTCAGAGGGTTGATTATTAAGCTAATGAAGAAGGCATCAGAGAAAGGTGAAGTCCAGCTTATGGGAATCCAAAAAATGATGCAAGATATGAGGGGAGAAATCTTCAGTGAAATAGATAGCGTAAATAAAAAACAATCACAATTTCATGAAATAAGGACACACTTAGAGAAACGGAAAATGTACTGGTCTTCTTCATAAAAACCTACAAAGGAATACCATCCAGAGGTAAAAACATGTTTAATCTGAATAGTAAAAGTGAAGTACCATGATACTTGTATTTTATACAAGAACAATAAAAATTTTTAGATACAAGCCCTTTTAAAGTTCTATGAAAGCACAAAACTTTATTTGGAGCAATAACATGATTAAACAAAGTTTTGCTTTGTTATTAAGGATAAAGAGATTCCATAAATTTACCCTCACTAAAAATGACTAAGATGTGTTTTCTACTCAATGTTGTATTATATTTATCATTTATGTTTCTCAGAACTACCTTCTCCTGACTAGGTGACAGAAAGGAAGCTCACAAAATTATTCTAGGCCTTCATTAAAAGTGGATGTTTCACTAACACAGCTATTGCTGCTTTAACAACAACAAAATGATGACAGCAATTTCTCACTTACGAGTATTTGACAGTTGGCGTGAGCATTAAAAGACCTCAAAATTTATATTTGCTTTTATTGGAAAATAATGAAAAAGTTGACCTTATATCAGGCTCTTAACTGATCACATTAGATTGGTTTTATGCAGACTCCTCTGTGGATTTTTGAAAACTATTTTCCCATCTCCAAATGCCCCAGTATATTGTAAACTTTTAATTGTTTTAATATATGGAATAACTTTAATTATAATGTTAATCTATTAAATTTCTTTCAAACAATAATTTACTTCTTGGGATGGTGATGGTGATATAGGAAATCCACATATATGACAGATCATTGCCATGGTTTTACTACCAGGGGCTTAAAGTATTTTAAAAAAGGAAAAAAAAATATATATATATTAATAAAGTGTTTATTCCATGTACATTTCCTACTTGGAGTCCTCATGTAAACCCTTCCAGGGTCTCAGCTTTGCCTCTTTTATTTTCTACTGGGAAACTTAAGAATTTGGAATTGAGGAAAGTCCCCATAAATCACTAAACATAGAAGTGGATTCCAAGCTATTTAGAAGCTAAATAGCCTTTTTATTTCCCTCAGTAAAGTCTTCTCTATCTGAAAATTCACTTCATATCTTAAAATTAAACATTTTTGCCTTATTGATTTTTATGTATTCATTTTCAAATAAGTTAAAGATCATTTTCCAGATACTCATATTGGGCTGTAGTTTTTCTTTTTCAGCTAGCAAACATAGTATACTGTGTTTATTCTTTTATTTCCCCACATATGTGAACTGAATATTATCCTAACTCAGGCTATTGTTGGCTGAAGCACATTTATATTTGCACTGTAAAACCAAAGTTACAGCACTTAATCTAAAAGGTCAGCCCATGAAGGATTATCTAAGGCAAAGTTTAGCATATAGAAGTCAAAGATCATGCAACTTCCCTGCTGGACCCTCTGTTAAGCCATTCTTACTATCACCATACGATTGTACACAAAAAGAAACCATTAAGAGGCTGGGGCAGAATCAGTGGAATTGCCAGCATAGGTAAGGATCTGACACTCCTGCTGTGTGTTCACAATAAACCAACTTGCCTATTCAGTTCAACAATTTAACTGTAATACTAGGTCATACTGTGCATGGAGTTTCAAGTCTCTTTGTTTTTAACAAAATGCCTTTTCACTAGATAGCTATGCATGCTGCCTGGATATTATTCCATTTATCCTTATGATAGTCTCTTGAGGAAGGCAAATGACAAGGCTCATAATTTTTACCTTATGAAAGGGAGAGGTGTCAAAGGTGAAAGGAGACCTATTATTTTATCACATGCGAAATAAAAATAGAGTTCATAAGAATATTTATATATGATAAATGCTCTTTTATTACAGTTATATTTCCAGTTGTAGGTATGTAAAGGTTAAAACTGATATGTGATTTTTAATCTTTAACTCTATTTGTATGTATATGTTTTTTGTTTGTCTTCGAAAAAGTCTATATCTAGTGATACTATTGGTACAACTAACTAAACACTAATGTAATTTGTTTACATAAAAGCTGTTAAAGATTGACTAGTGTAAAATTCTTTTTCAAAACTTTTAAGAAAAATATCTATGGAATATTTCAAATTATTTATAGAGATTGGAATACTTAAATTCTTGTTTTGTAAATCATAGAGTATAAAATCTAAAACCACTGGTTTTCTGGAGCCAGCTTGTGTCAACTCTGAGAGCAGATTGTCAAATTTCAGTTTTGCAAGCTGGTTGTCAATACAGCCATTATAACATATACACATACATATGCACACTCATATGCATATATATAACATATAATCACATTAAATATGCAAGTAATAACTACTAAATCTTATTTTCTAATTATGTCATTGCATGTTGCTGTTCTCTATGTTCTTGAAGGTAATAACAGCTATCATATCTGTATGTTTAAAATACTATATGACATTCTACTATTGAGCATCTCTTCCCACCATCACTTTCAGTGAAATCACCTTGGTAGTTTGAAGTCGATCATGGTAGAAGTATTTATGCCACTACAGTCAGCAAATTCTACACATCAGAACTTGATTTATGCATTTTTAAATTCATTTTCTAAATCAGGAGTCAGTAAACTACTACCTGTGGGTCAACTGCCTATTTTAATAAAGTGTTATTGGAACTTTTCACACTCTAACGGCACAGTTGAATACTTGCAATAAAGACCATACGGCTGACAAGCCTAAAGTATATACCATATGGTCCTTTAAGAAGTTTGCAAAATCCTTGTCTGGGCTGAAGAAAATAGATACATGTTTGTAATGCAGCTGAAATTTAAAAGTATGTGGTGTCATTAGCCATTACTTTATGAATAACATGAAGGAATTAGAAACTACTCTTTCATTATTTGATAATTCAGCAAAGAAATCTCTAACATCATTGATGAAAGAGTGAAGTTCCAATATATTTTTTCTTTGTTTTACTTGCATCATGCTCATGAAAGTAAACAAAAATATCCACCACATTTATGTCGGATCTACATTTATTTATCACCTACAACTAGAGTTGTTAATGGATATAAGAGTTCAGCAAAAATCAACAAAAGTATATTGTTGGAATCAATTGTCTATATGAAATTAATAATAAACAGTAGATATTTTAATATTTGTATAGTGTGTCACACAACATTTTTATCTGTAAAATTTTAGTAAACATATATGTATGTGCATATATATGTAGTTCTTTTGAGAACCATTGTTATCCATTTACCAGCACACCACATTCTAAAGCTATGTTCCTTACTTCCCTTAAAAGTATTTCAAAGGTATCTAGCTGTATTAAGTATTATACAATTGTACAATAATAGGTACTATATGAATACATAATGCAATGTGCAGTTTTATCATGCATTTTTTATGTTAGTTACCGAATGATTTACGAAATTAGCTACATGAGTTTATTCTCTATTTCAAATTAAAATTTTTGAAATCTGGAATTAAAATATTGAAAAAAATTATGCAAAGAAAGAGCTTGATTGTTATTCTAAGAAGATATTACACCACTGCAATTTTCTAGAAAAATTATAATACTAATTTTAACACAGCTTAATAAGTTGCTTTAGTCATGTATTGAAAGGCTGCCATTTTAGTTATAATGGATATTTTTAAAAGAATTATCAAATGCCTGCTACACTTTTTATTTGATCATTAATGGGTAATATCCAACATATAAAGAGTCTGAAAGTCACTCTTTAGTGTATGGTCTTATGGATAAAAGTATATATACTCTATCTTTCTGTACAAGCAAGAAGCAAAGATTTATTACTTTCATTTTTCACAAAATAGCAAAAATCACCTTATTAATAGATTGCCACTGTAAAGACTGATTTACTTCCTCATCTAGTTAGGACTCCAGGTGGAGTCAATAATTTTACATTCATTGAAAGAAATGAAAAGAGACTCTATAATCTAGAGCTGTGTAATTCAGTATCTCAAAGAATTTCATATTCAGCATGAACCTACAAAGCTTACATAATGAGTATTTCATTGTTGAATGACCCCCTTGCAGTTTGATTGTGAGTATGCTATTCTATAGTGCATTTCAGAAATTAGATTTTGAAGCTTTAATGAAAGTAAATTTCAGTACTCTCAACTGTAACTACACAATGTAGCCAGACAAAAAGTTGAAAACAATAGAAACTAAAAAGAACTTAGTAATATATTGCTTAAATAAACTAAAACTGAAACAAAACCAGGTTGTTTCAGCTAATTGGTTAAATCTATAATCTATATCTGCTTAAAGGAAACAGAATGTCATGTGTGGATACTAGGGTTAATAGAAAGATTAAAAAGTAATTTTTCTCTACAGGACAGAGGAAGCTACAGGACTGAGAGATGAGGAATTTTGTCTACGGAATGCATGCATATATTTATCTAGTTTTGACTAACAATTAAGGAAAGACTTTTCATTTAGGAGTTTATGTCAGCTCAGGGAATCTTGGGGAGCCAAGTTATATAAAGCTGCTATCAATATACATTGAAATATATATAGATAACATATATATTGATAGCATTATATATAAAAACATATACAGTTATATGTACATACCCATATGTGTATATATGTGTGTATGTATAGCATATGTATATGTATATACACATATGTGTATATATGTGTGTATATATAACATATACATACACATGTACATATATGGTATTATCAAGCCTAAATTATGTCTTTGTCCTAAGCCTGCCATATTGAGGTTTTCTTACTTGTTGTGGTTTAGAAACAATTTCGGTCAATTTTTGCCTATTATATTTAGAGGGAACCTTAAGAATCTGATTGTAGTGCTTACTACCTGTGCAGCCATATGGGAGGCAAGTGTCACATGAAAGGGGGACCCAAGCTAGGTCAAAAGAACAGATTATTTATCAAAGATTTCAAAGGGAGAATGTCAATCACACCTGAGAAGTGATAAAATAAAGTTGTGGAGATAAGACAGAGAGTACAAAATGATGCCAAGAAGAGATTGAACAGCAAGGTCTGCAGGTAGTAGCAACAGTAGGTTACAACAATTGGCATATATCTTGACCATGAACATCAACATCATGCTAGAATTTGCTGTTGACTGATGCAGGCGACCATTTCAGCCCATGGAGTTATCTTGGGGAGCCGTAAAAACGCTGATGCTCAGGCCACAGCCCAGAACAATTAAATTGGAGTCTCTGGAGGTGGGACCCAGCCAACTGTATTTTTTTAAAGCTTCCCAGATAATTCCAAAGTTCATTATAGTTTAGAAGTCTGTCTTAAAGAAAATCAGAAGTTTTTTTTTTTTTTTTCTCTCTCTCTCTCTCCTGGTTGCACATTATAGTTATCTGGGAGTGTTGATGATCTACCAATGCCTGGTTGTGTCCCCAAGCTAATCTATTCAGAATCTCTATGGATGAGCCCGTGGGATGGGAATTAGTTGGAATGCAGAATTTTGTAATGTAGGCAGCACATTACCATTTCTCCATCTTTTCACTGAAGTGGTTCTGAGACAATAAGAAAATTAGCTTCAGTAAATTCAGAACTACTACTTTTCTGAGAAGAAATGATGGTAATAATTTACATCTTAAAAGCTATCAAGTTTTTCTTCACATATAAACTTTACACTTGACTTACTGTTTAAATTTGATTACTCTGTGTGTAAAAATCTATTAAATACAAATTGACTTTTTATATATTGTCATTTTGTATTATCATTCTAATATTTTTATACAAAACCTTCATTTGATTAGAAATTTCTAATGCTGAAAACATACAACTTTTTTCAGTGTCATCTAGTTAAAAGAACTAAAATAGAAACTCCCTAAAACCAATTCAACCGCCAAGGTTCCATTCCTTCAGTCCCTGTTTTGTAATTATTCACTGTCACAAAAGTCAAAGCATGTGAGTAATACTGTACTTGAATACTCAGAAAGGAAATTGTTACATAAATAATTAATGCTGTGAAAGGTTAAACTTAATTTGAAATTAGGTGATTTTTCTCTTGCCAGGGTTACAGACTTTGAAGGTGAATAGTTTGATAGATTTATTTACTGAGGGGAAAATGAATGCTAATGGGTAGCTTTTTGTGTTATGCAGATTCACCATTATAATTTCTCACTAATAATTAATCAGCTGTGAAGAGAAAACTAGAATGCTGTGGTTAAAATTTTTGTATTGTACATATTTATGGGATACAGAGTGATATTTTGATACATGTATACAATGAGTAATGACCAAATCAACATAATTAGCATATCCATCACCACGAACATTTATCATCTTTGTGTGGTGAACATTTGAACCCTATCTTCTAGTTTTTTGAAAATATACAATAAATTAGACTTAATCATATTTACCCCACAATGCTACAGAACACGAGAACTCATTTCTCCTATCAGTTACAATTTTACGTAAGTTAGCCAGTCTCTCTTCATCTTCCCTTCCCCCTAAACTTTCTAGCCTTTAGTATCCACAATACTACTCTCTATTTCCATGACTTTAATTTTGTTTTCCTTTCTGCTTTGTTTGTTTTTGCTTCTACATATGACTGAGAACCCAGGGTATTTATCTTTCTGTGCCTGGATTATTTTATTAGGTTGGTGCAAAAGTCATTGTTGTTTTTGTCATTAAAAACAACAGCAAAACACACAATTCCTTTTGCAAAAAACCTAATACTTAATAAAATGTCCTCCAGGCTTATTCACAGTGCCATGAATGACAGGATTTTTTTTAATGACTGAATAGAATTCTTTTGTGCATATACACTACATTTTCTGTATCCATTCATCTATTGATAGACATTTAGGTTGTTTCCACATCATATCTATTGTGAGTAATGCTTTAATAAACTGGATTGAGGGTATCTCTTTGATATAGTGATTTTCTTTCCTTTGGATAAATACAAGTAGTGGGATTATGAATCTTATGATAGCTCCATTTTTTAGTTTTTATAGAAATTTCCACATAGTTTGCCACAGTACCTGTACTAATTTACATTCTCACCAACAGCATAAGAGTTCATATTTCTCCACATCTTCACCAGCAGTTTTTATTTTTATCTTTTTGATAATAGTCATTCTGAGGTGAGATAACATATTATTGCAGTTTTAATTTTCATTTTCTTGATTATTAGTGATGTAGAGTCTTTTTCATATACTTTTTGACAATTTGTATGTCTTCTTCTGAGAAAGGTCTATTCAAATTATTTGCCTACTTTTAAATTGGATTATTTGTGATTTTACTGTTGAGTTGTTTGAGTTCCTTGTATATTCTGGGTATTTGTCATTTGTTGATGAATAGTTTCTAAATATTTTTTCCTGGTTTACATGTGGCCTCTTCACTCTCTTGTTTTCTTTGCTATGCAGAAGCTTAGCATTTTTCTATTCCAATTCCATTTGACTGTTTTTGTTACCTGTGCTTTTGAAGTTTTAACTATAAATTCTTCATTTCGGATGGGTGTAGTGGCTCATGCCTCTAATCCCAGCACTTTGGGAGGCCAAAGCGGGTGGATCACGAGGTCAAGAGATCCAGATCATCCTGGCCAACATGGTGAAACCCTGTTCCTACTAAAAATACAAAAAATAAGCTGGGGGAGACAGAGGGAGATTCTGTCTCAAAAAAACA
This sequence comes from Piliocolobus tephrosceles, assembly GCF_002776525.5. Classification (NCBI taxonomy): domain Eukaryota; kingdom Metazoa; phylum Chordata; class Mammalia; order Primates; family Cercopithecidae; genus Piliocolobus; species Piliocolobus tephrosceles. The sequence goes on from NC_045436.1 coordinate 122,508,283, forward strand.
AGCAAATAAACAAAAACAAAACTAAACTAAACACTTTGCCTCAATCAATATTCTGAAGTGTTTCCCCTATGTTTTCATATAATAGTGTTATAGTTTTGGGTCTTACATTTTAAGTCTTCAATACACTTTGAGTTGATGTTTGTATATGGCAATAGGAGTCCAGTTTCATTTTTCTACATATGGATATCCTGCTTTCCCAGCACAATTTATTGAAGAGGGTATCCTTTCTCCAGTGTATTTTCTTGGTGTCTTTTTGTTGAAAATCAGTTGATTGTAAATATCTAAATGTATTTCTGTGTTCTCTATTGTATTTCATTGTTTTTTTTTTTTTTTTTTTTTTTTTATACCAGTTTTATAGAAGTGTTTCTGTTTTTAAACCAGCATCATGCTGTTTTGGTTACTATAACTTCATAGTATATTTTGAAGTCAAATAGTATAATGCCTCCAGCTTTGTGTCTTTTGCTCTGTATTCCTTTGGCCATTTTGGGAATTTTTTGCTTCCATACAAATTTTAGCATTATTATTTTCTATTTCTGTGAAAAATATCACTGGTATTTTGATAGAGATTGCATTGAATCTGTAAATTGCTTTGGGTATAGTATGGTCATTTTAAAAATATTAATTTTTCTAATCCATGAGCATGAGATGTCATTCCCTTTGTTTTTGTCCTTTCTAATTTCTTTCATCAGTGTTTTGTACTTTTCCTTATAGAAGTCTTGCAACTCCTTGATTAAATTTATTCCTATTTTTTTTGGTATTGTTTTATAGACATAGTAATTGGAATTACTTTTTTTATTTCTTTTTCAGCTAGTTCAGTATCGATGTATACATATGATAATTATTTTTATGTTAATTTGGTATCCTGCAACATTATTGAATTAGTTTATCAGTTCTAAAAGCTTTTTTTTTTTTGGTAGAGTCTCAAGGATTTTTTTATATATAAGATTATGTCATCAGCAAAGATGGACACTTTGGCCTCCTCTTCTCTGATTTAGATGTCTTTTATTTATTTATTTTTGCCTAATTGTTCTGGCTGGGACTTCCAATACTATGTTAAATAATAGTGGTAAAAGTGTACATCCTTGTCTTGTTTTAGTTTTTAAAGAAAGGCTTTAAGGTTTTCCCCATTCAGTATGTTGCAGGGTGTGGGTTTTGGCATAAATGGACTTTATTATGCTGAGTTACGTTTCTTTTATTTTTAATTTGTGGAGAGTTTTTATCAGGAATTGATACTTAATTTTATCAAATGCTTTTTTCTTCTATTGAAATGATCACATGTTTTTTGTCCTTTATTTTGTTATTGTAAAGTATCATATATATTTATTTATGTATGTTGAAACATCCTTGCATCCCTTGGATAAATTTCATTCAATGATGATGTATTATGTTTTGATATGTTGTTGGAAATGTTTTGTTAGTATGATATTGAGGAATTTTGTAACTGTGTTTATAAGGGATACTGTCTGGTAGTTTTCTTTTTGTTGTTGTGTTTTGTCTAGTTTTGATAGGAAGATAATGCTGACCTCATGAAATGAATTATAACAGAAAGAACTCCCTCCTCTTCAATTTTTTGGGATGGCTCAGAAGAATTGGTATTATTCTTTTTAAAAGTTTGTTAAAATTTTTCAATATAGTCGTCTAGTCCTGGGTTTTTCTTTATTGGGAGATTTTTTATTACTGATTCGATCTTGTTACTCATTGGTCTGTTCTGTTATTTTTTTAAATTAGTTTGTTTTAAACTTTATCATTTTAAAAATTTTAAACAATTTTTTAAAAAATTTACTTAGTTTTGCCGGGCGCGGTGGCTCAAGCCTGTAATCCCAGCACTTTGGGAGGCCGAGACGGGCGGATCACAAGGTCAGGAGATCCAGACCATCCTGGCTAACACGGTGAAACCTCGTCTCGACTAAAAAAAATACAAAAAACTAGCCGGGCGAGGTGGAGGGCGCCTGTAGTCCCAGCTACTCGGGAGGCTGAGGCGGGAGAATGGAGTGAACCCCTGAGGCGGAGCCTGCAGTGAGCTGAGATCCGGCCACTGCACTCCAGCCTGGGCGACAGAGCAAGACTCCCTCTCAAAAAAAAAAAAAAAATTTACTTTGTTTCACTCTTTACCTGTCCTGCATTTATCCATTTCCTGTAGGTTTTTTAATTTGTTGGTGTATAGTTGTTCATAGAAGTCTCAAATAATTCTTTATATTTCTGAGGTATCACTTTTAATGTCTCCTTTTCTATTTCTGATTTTATTTATTTAAATCTCTCTTTTTGTCTTGGTTAGCTAGCAGTTTATCAATTGTATCTTTTCAAATAAACAACGTATTGTTTCATTGATTATTTATTTTTTGTGCTCTCTTCCATTTCATTATGCTCTGGACTTCTACTAATTTTGGATTTGGTTTATTCTTGCTTTTGTAGTTCCTTGAGATGCATTAGTTTGGTGGTTTTCTCTGTTTCTTGATGGTAGATATTGTCCTTTCACTTACCGATGTAGGACTCTGTTAAGTATAGTTTGTAGGTCTCATTTAGGGGTAATTAATTTCTTCAGTTTTTGCTTCTTTGGGAAGAATTTTATTTCTCCTTAATTTCTGGAGAGTAGGTCTTCCTGGTATAGTATTATTGACTAGCAGGATTTTTTTCCCCGGTTCTTTAATATATCATCCCATTCTCTCTTGGCTTATAAGGTTTCTGCTGAGAAGTCTTATGTTAACACAATGGGGATTTCCTTTTATGTGACTTAATTCTTTTCTTTTGCTGTTTTTAGAATTTTCTCTTGTCTTCATCTTTGGTTGACTATTATGTGCTTTGAATTGTATCCCTTTGGGAATCTTTGGGTTTACTAAGTGTGTAGATATCTATATCTCTATCAAGAGTTTGGAAATTTAGGGCTATTATTAAATAATAGGTTTTCTATACTTTTTTGTATCTCTTATTTTTCTGGAACTCCCAAAATTTGAATATTTGGTTGCTTTATAGTATGCCACATGTCACATAGGCTTTCATAATTCCTTTTAGGTCTTTTCTCTTTCTTCCTTTTTTTCTAAGTATTTCAAAAGAGTTCAAGTTATGAAATCCCCTTTTTTACTGTATCTAATTTATTGGTAAAGTTCTTGATTGCATTTTAAACATTTAATTCACTGAATTCTTCAGCTCCGGGATATATATTTGGTTCTTTCTTGATAACATCTTCATCTTTGTTGAATTTGTTACTGAGATCATACATTATTTTTCTGATTTTATTGGACCATCTATGTGTCTTGTCTTGTATCTCACTGTTTTTTAGATCATTATTTTTCATTTTTTTTCAGTTATTTCATAGATTTTCTTTTCTTTAGGATCTGTATTATAGAATTATTGTGCCTTTGGAGGTAGCTTTGGAGATGTCATGCTTCCTCGCTTTTTCATATTTCTAATGTCCTTGTAATAATATCTATTCATTTGGTATAACAGTTGCTTCTTTTAATTTTATGGATTGACTTTCATAAGAAAATATTTTCCTGTAGATGTATCTACAGTGTTGGTTGTGTAAAGTGCTTTGGCTTTGATTCTGGGTGTGCTCAATAGGGTAGTCTCTGTGTGACTTTGTCTGCTGTAATCAATGCCAATGGTGACAGTGGGCTGGGCATGCCAGTCCTCAGGACTACAGGCAGTGCATGTGTGCATCAGTACTTGCAGTATTGATGGGGGCTGAGTTGGACCTGTTCTTGGGCCCCCAAGTGGCATGTGTGAGTACTGGCAGTGACATCAGCAGACCAGTTCTTGAGACTCTGTGTTGAGCTCATGGCATTTAATGTGACAGTAGTGGCAGTAGGCTGGCCTTTGGGCCCCTAAGTAACACACACGTGTGCCGTGATGACAGTGGTAGGCTTGGCAGGCTGGTCCTTGTGCCCTCAGTTGGTGTGTGCTTGGGTAGGTGCTGGCAACTAAGGCAGTAACAGCAGGCCTGTTCTTAGGCCCCTAGGTAGTGCACATATATACCAGTGATGGTAGGTATGGCAGGTCTCTCCTTATATCCCTGTATGATGCATGTGGCATTTCCAGTAGCCTACAAGCTGGACCAGTCCTCAGACTCCCTTTGTCCTACATGTACCCTTTCTGGGGCATTGGACTGCTTACTTCCTGGGGCTCAGGAAACTGTGTGGGTTAGAATTTTGGAGAACTGACTCTACTGCTGGGTCCAGCTGGCATCACAAGGCTAAAGTCCTGTGGGTGTACATGGTGGGATGTCAGCTAGATTCCAGGGATGTAGAGATGTAAGGGCTGTTGAGCCCCAGGGCAGGATGTAGTGTAGTGTGTTTTGGGCTCTCAAAATAGTGCCAAAATGGACCCAAATGATTCAGCACCTTAGGTCTCAGGATTGTGTGGAAATCAGCATGAATTCTTCCTTTGAAACAATGCAATCATATTGATTCCTGGAAGCTTCTATTACTAGGCCAAGGGCCTGTGAGGAGCAAGGGGCTTTCTTATGGCTATGATTGCAGGCATCCATGGTGAGAATGTGGATCACTATAGATTTCTCTCTTACCTTTCCCCTTAATAGAGAGTCCCTTCTGGATCTGAGCTGATCTTGGTTAGGTCAGCTGCTTTGCGTCCACCTGCTTTTGTGCCTCAGAGGGCCTCTGTCACTTCCATGCTTAATTCTTGTGTTCTCTCATAGACACTCTATTTGGCGTGTGTTTATCTATTTGCTGTTTTAGTTCTCATCTGTGCAGAAGCCAACTGCTGAGTGCCTCAAGTCAACCATCTTGATGATGTCTTTTGTGTTAAATTTAAAGTGAAAGAAAAAAAATAAATTTAAAATGGCTTCTTTGACTTGGCACATAAAAAAAGTATGATAAAAATGCTTACATCTTAAAACTTTTGATTAAAATTTTAAGAACAAATATAATAGAAATGAATATAATAAGATTTTCCTTTCTGAAATAAATGCAATTCTAATATTCACTACAAGAAATTTTATATAATTTTCTTGTTTTAATTCACCAGGTGTAGTTAAACATAAATGTATTACATTGCTAGAGTCAAAGAAAAATGTCATAAAGCTGTAAATATAAACCTTTATATAAAAGAATTACTTGGAAGAAAAATAATTCAAACGAATAGGTCTAAACAACATCTGATGTACTGGTGCAATTAACAAGTAACACTTGTATGAAGGTGCACCAAAATTGCTTAGTGAAAAGCATTTGATATAAATGTTAAAAATACATGTTGTTCCTACAAGTGTTATAACACTGCATTTATACTATGTCTTATCATATTAATATAAGTTGAATAGGGAATGGTCAACGAAGTTAGATTTTTCAGATATTAATAAATTAATATATATAACCTTAAAAATGATATGCCTTCAACTTTCTCAATTAAAAATGACTGTTCCCTTACTGTGGGTAATTTATTTTTAAGTAAAACAATGGTACAAGTTGAACACCCCTAATGTGAAACATGAAATGTTCCCAAATTTAAAACTTCTTGAGCACCAAAATGATACCACAAGTAGAAAATTCCACACCTAAGTACTGAAATCAAACTTTGTTTCATGTACAAAATTATTAAAAATATTATATAAAATTACGGGCCGGGCCCGGTGGCTCAAGCCTGTAATCCCAGCACTTTGGGAGGCCCAGACAGGCAGATCACGAGGTCAGGAGATCCAGACCATCCTGGCTAACCCGGTGAAACCCCGTCTCTACTAAAAAATACAAAAAACTAGCTGGGCGAGGTGGCGGGCGCCTGTAGTCCCAGCTACCCGGGAGGCTGAGGCAGGAGAATGGGGTGAACCCGAAAGGCGGAGCTTGCAGTGAGCTGAGATCCGGCCACTGCACTCCAGTTTGCGTGACAGAGCGAGACCCCATCTCAAAAAAAAAAAAGAAAAAAAAAAAAAAAATTACCTTCAGCCTATGTATATAAGGTGCATATGAAACATAAATTAATTTTTGCATTTAGACTTTGGTCCCATCCCCAAGATACCTGAGTATGCATATGCAAATATTATAAAACCTAAAACAATCTGAAATCCAAAACATTTCTTGTTGCAAGAATTTCAGATAAGAGATATTCAATAAGAACATACACCCAAAACTATTACCTTGAGCTCATAGCCAGGGCCTAGTTATTAATATTTTGCAATTAGTATTATAGTGTGAAGAAAATGTTCCACTGCTCTTGTATTTTTTTCAAACACAAATTTATTTTCAAACAAAAATTGGCCTAAACATTATTTTTCTATTAACTTTCTTATGTCATTTTTAAACTAAGAGTCATTACTAAGTAAATAATTTACTTATCAGTGAAAGACCTTTCTGATCTTAAGAAGTGACTGGTGAATATCTCTCATTTTAGTTACATATTATTGTAAAAAGAAAGTCCACAGATATAGTAGAGTGCACAGAAAGAGGCTTTTATAATTTGTTTTCCATAAACAAATGTCACATTTAAAGTCTATGACATTTTACATTTATGAAGATGTATCAGAAATTATGGCTAGTAAGTTGGTGTAGAAAAGTTAAATGAACCATGTGAATGTATCACAATAATCACTTGCAGAGATGATAAAAAGATTATTTGTGGACCTTCCTATCATCATTTGTTTGCTAAACTTTATTTTTTGACACAATTCTTAGTTAAATAAATCCCTGTGTTTATATTACTCTGGGCTAGGAGAATACCATTGGGTTGTGCACGTTATTGTTTACTCAAATAAATAGTAAACAATCCTTATCATTAAGACCGTTATTTTATTTCCATATGAAAATTATGCTAAAGAAATTCCCATTTCATTTCACTTACTTACGAACCATAGAAACCACAGAAGTTTCCATAGCTTCTAATTTTCTAAAGCTTCTCTAAGGTAATTTAGAAATGGATGAGTTAGGAAACATCCATAATAGATATCCTTAGATGACATAACCTATGTATTTACTAGTAACAGCTTGAGAACTATGAAAATTGAACAGTTACCAGAGGAAATGCTTTGTGAAGCCATGACCTTTGTCTCTTTTTGTCTCCATGGAGAATAGCGGAAAATGTGTAGTAGCTAAATAAATGTTGATAAATACTATGATCAGAAAAGGACAACCATGATAAAATATATCACAAATTTATTCTAGCCTTTACCTATTGATCTGTGGTTTGTATTTATCTACTTTATAGTTGGAAAAATTGAGGCCCACATCAAGCCCTTTTGATGTGCATGGAATCAAATGGCAAACTAAAAATAAACAGTAGCTATTTTGAATGTACTGTAATGATTTCTTCAGTTATTCATTACTTCTAACCTGATAAATAAGAATGGATGCATGAATAATTATGTTCATAAAATATGTTCTAGCAAAATCCTTTTCCACAATATCTCTTTTTTACCATTCTGATCTTCTTCATCATTTATATATGTCAATATTCAGCATCTTCCTTTTTCTTCCATCTCAAAAGTTTATCCACATTGACATACGGAACCCACAATGTAGAAGGGATGCATTTCAAAAAAGAAGGAAGCCCACTTATTCAACAGAGTAGGTGAATCAACCGGTCGCAATCAATAAGATGTCAGGTAGCCAGTCAGATTTCTCTCTAATTTCTATTTCTTTTTAGGATTACTAACCAGACAAAGTAGGAGCACTTGCTTTCAGAAAAATGCTGAAATTCTGCTAGAAGAAAAGGGGAGGAAAGGTGGCTTATTAATTTTCTTACTAAGTTCACTATCTCATTTGATCAATTAACTTCCAAAAGCTGGGAACCAGATTTTTAGCACGTTCTTAAAGTGTTTATCACTTTACAAATTGAGGTGGCTTAGGCGAATCATGCATTTCATGCATATGCATTGACATCAGAGATTTCTGTAGTTTTATGACCTTCTGGGCTACTTTGTTTTCTAAGACCCTGCAAAAAAACATAAGATTACCCCTGTAATTATGCAAAATAGGGTATAAGTTTGTTTCCATTTTTTTAAAAAGTGGTTACGAAAAGAAGTATCAAAATTGACTGCTTATTATTTTTTACATATCAGTCAACTCTCATCTTTCATCCTTCACTGAGTAAAACAATACAACTCTATTTTCTCCTGTTCTACCTGGACTTGTGGCTACATAAATTATGGAAGTCACTCTTGCATTATATTGACTTGTGTGGCAATCAAAATTCAGAGATTCAATTCAGGTAAAAAAATAAAATCTTAGGAGAGAAACTGATCATAAATGTTTTCTTAAAAAATTTGCCTAGTGTAACATCATATAAATGCTAAAATTTTTAAATGCCATTATCCTAATTCTGTTCTAAATAAATCCAAGTAAAAATAACTGTCTGAAATATAAATTATTAGGTAAAATTTGTGTATAGTCATGCACCACCCTCTCATTAAATAATTCACTTTGAAAAAAGTAGTTTGTTCTGAATGGGGGAAAAAGTAACACTCAAAAGATTTTTAAATTGTAAACATTTGGTGATCTAACATCAATGTTATTATTAGTGTATCAAGACATTTTAAAATGCATTTTTAGCACAGAGATTATTTACAAGAAAATCATTTCTTTTCAACCATCTATGCAAGGATGCTGTACTGAAGATTTTTGAGTGTTTAAAAACCAGTAGAAAAAGGAGTAAAGTCGGGAACCCGCTTTTCAATAATTTGCTTGAAACATTTGAATTAAAAATTATACCATTAAATAATAATTATTACCTTGAACAGTTTCCAAAATGTTGGTGAAACATATTGCACATTTTTGGGGATATACTTTAAATAATATACATATGATGTATAGATTTTTGTGCTTTCAGGCTTCTCATTGTTGACTGGTAGAGTATTTTTTTAGAAGAATAGAAAATTTTCTATCATTCTTACCTATGATTGAACATCTAAATCACAGTTCCATTGTGTGGTGATACATAAAATTTTTGATTTTGGGGGAAACACTGGTAACACACATTTTATAATTTTTAGCGTGAATAGTACCTGGATTATGAGAGTAGATGAGGTGATATCAATATAAGAAAGTCAGAGGAGAAGTGATCCATAATTGCACCCTTTAACACATCATAATTAAAGGGCTTTTCTAAAAATACTGGAGATAGCAGATGGTCTGGAGTAGAAACGAAAGGAGGATTCACAGATTCAGATAAGAATCAGAGGGGAATGCTGTTGTTGGAGATTAAAAAATGAGTGTTTTCAAGAAAGAAGAAATGGTCACAGTGTCAACTAAAGTAGAGGTGCCAAATACATGAAGCATTGACCATTGGACTGAGCAACAAAGATGATACTGTTTATTTTATCAGATGATCAGAGAAGAGGTGGGGACAAGATTGCTAGTTTGAAGGAAAGGGTATGATTAAGTGGATATTACTCTTGATGATCTTGATGTTGACTACTATTGAAAAAGAAAGTGAGAGATACTAGATATAAGGAGGGGTATTTTCAGGTATGAAAAATGAGGCAAGGTCTCACAAAAGAAAAGGGAGGAAATGGAATCAAGAGATCAAGTGATGGGGTTGTACACTGATGAACTAAGGTGACTCTCTTTCTTTGAACCTGAAAAAGTAGATGGGGGTGAGAGGAGAATCACATTTAAAGTGTCTATTGGAGACTGGAAGATTATACAATTGCCTCTGCTAAGGCAGATATAAAATTCACTTGTTGAAAGAGAGACAGTGGATTGGTAGTTGCTTTCAGAAGACTGTTGAAAGTCTAGAATATGTCCAATGGAGAATGGATTTTAAGATTCTAGTGGTAGAAGCATTCTGGGAAATCAGGTTACTACTGTAGAGTGCTTTGCTAGAATGGAATGCATATATAACAGTGTTGGTATCAAGGAAGAAAAATAATTTTTGAAGTTAGTGGGTGTCTTTGTTTGGGCTGCTATAACAAAATGCAATAGACCATGTGGATAATAAGGAACAGAGATTTATTTCTCACTACTGTGGAGGCTGAGAACAACAAGGCATTGGTAGATTTGGTGTCTGTTGAGGGTCTACTACTTATTCATATACAGTGTTCTTGCTGTGTTCTCACATGGCAGAAGGGGCAAGAGAGCTCCCCAGAGTCCCTTTTGTAAGAATGCAAATATCATTCATGAAGGCTCTATTCTCTTGACCAAAGGCTCTGCCTAGAATTAGATTTCAGTGTACGAGTCTGGGGGAGATATATAACAGTCTATAACAATGGGATTAAACTGCCTAAGGTAGTTATTGAAGATGCCATATTAATAATAGAAATAGTTTATAAAGATCCCTGATGATGTAACTTGTAGAAACAGTTCCTACAAGCACTAAATGTTTTGTTTTATTTTGTTTTTACTACATAATCTGATTAAAAACAAAGGTGTAAATAATTTTACTTTCAACTTGGAAAATAATTATTAGTTAACAAAACATAGTAGGGTATGTTTTCACATTTGCTTATAGCAAAATGTTTTTGTTTCTGAAACAAAATAACGTTTTAATATTGTAATAGGTAGAACTGCCATTTATTTAGTAGTCACTAAGTATCAGACACTGTATTAAACATCTTCCAAACAATCCTCATAAAGAAAAATCAATCCTCACACAAAACTTAACACGTTAATAATTATTATTTCCTTGAAAAAATGAAGAATTGGAGTTTGGAAAGATTAAGAAATTTACCCAGATCATATAACTGCTGAGTGTTTGGGCCAAAACCCAAATTCTGACTGATCACTTCAGAACAGGAGCATTGCACCTTTAGATATGTTGGTTTGAAAGATGAATCACTATAAAAGAGTTTCATGGGAAAACCAGTATGTGTTTTCATTTCAGGATATTGCCAAGATTAATTACCTTAGAAAATGTTCAGAAATTACCTACAAACTCAGTGAGCTCTTCAAAAGTATTTCAACAGATAACTTCTATTTAAAATAAGTACTTTGAAGGAATGCATGATAGAAAACTTCTGCCTGGAAAAGTTACAATAATATAAAGTAAAAATTACAGTCAAAAAAAAAGGATATAGTCAGTAATGTCACATGATATTCACAGTAAAACATTGCTGTCAATCAAGTTTTTCTATTATGGATGGCACTCCAGTTTACTCATTCCTGGAGGAAAACAGTGTATCTCGAAAGCTGAAAGGGAAAGGAGGAAAGGGGAATGCCTGAGAGTGCTCTGTTGTTAGAGATAATGTAAATTAAACCAATATAATTTGGTGGCTGCCAAAAATATGAGAACGGGTTGCAGTTTTTAAAAATTATTTTCTATTAATTTTCTTTTGTCATTTATGACAACATGGATGAACTTGGAGAACATTATGTTAAGCAAAATAAACCAGGCACAGAAAGATAAATGCAACCTGTTCTCACCCATATGTGGAAGCTAAAAAAGTTTGTCTTACAAAAGTTGAGAATAAAATGTTACTAGACATGAGGACAAGGCAGGGACAGAGAAGCATAGCTACAAACATACAGCTACGTAGGAGGAAAAAGTTGTACTGCACCATAAGGTGACTATAATTAACAGCTTATTGAATATTTTCAAATAGCTAGAATGGTGGATTTTGAATGTTTTCAACACACATGATGAATATTTGAGGTGATATATATGCTAATTACAGATTTTATCACTGCATCTTGTATATACAACACACTCTATGGCATAAATATGTAAAATCAGTATAGGCCAATTAAAAATAACAAACCCAAATAATAATAAGAATGGTACATTTTGATGATATTCTTGTTGCCTTAAAAGCATTATTATTTTACGGTTATTTCTGAAATCTTATAATCTTGAAGTAGGCCAAATATTTTGATTTAAAATATCAGAAATTTATGGCAATGTAACTTTAAATTGTATTATTCTATTAAAATAAGAAGTATCCCAAAAGTTGACTAAACATATTTTAAATTATTTTCTCCATTTCTCCCTTCTACAAGCCAGTGTGGAAAATATAGCAGAGTGATATCTATGAGACCCTACTCCATCTATTTCTAATGTTTAGCGTGACAGAATCTGCCATTCCCCAAATATAAATTACAGAATCTAGAAATACTCTTGAATTCCCTTTATAAGGAATGAAATTTCTATTAAATGAAAGTAGATTCTCTCTACAGCTAAGCTAAGCCTTTATTTTACCTCTGAGAAATAAACTGGCTAAAGTAGAAACGTTAATGCTAACAAAACTGGGTTACAGTGTCAGCCCATTGACATTCAGGCTCCCCTGTAGTCATGTTGTTGCCACATAGTGGTGACCTGCTAATTAATTTTCTTGTTAGATCACAAGGGAACACTTAGGGAAGAGCTGTAGTATTTTGCTCCTTTCTAGCCAGGACAAATAAATCAGCTCTCATGGATTATTTTTAAGGCTTTTAACAAATTCATTTGAGAAGTAATTCTGCACTGAAGTCGAATTTTCTTTTAGATTTCTTTACACCGTTGGAATTTTTTATTGACAATAAGGCAAAATTCTAAATTACATTTAACCCACTCGAAACAAAAACCTGCTATACGTATGTTTTGCCTTGGTCTTATCTTTGGCCTAAAAAGAATTGTAAAAAAGTAGAATTATCTTCTTACCCAGATGAAGGCAGATGGTACTGAGTACATTTAGAACTTCCAGCAACAGTTTTCTATAGCATTAGCAGTAATGTACCATTTGCAATCTATTGTCTATTTAAATCTATTTAATTTACATTTAACAAGACATTTCTTATTCTTGTGAGTTAATTAAAGAGTTACTGACTATTACAAGGATACTAATTGAAATGCAATAAATAAGATAACTGAGTTGGTATATAATTAACTGAATTTACATAAGTAATAAACACCGTATTGCAGTCTTCTCGAATGGAGTTGAACTGATGCTGATAGTCATCTTATACAAGAAGAGGTGTCTAGGCATTTAATTAACATAAAATAAATGGCTCTGACAGATTAATTGTATATGTATTTTCAAAAGTAACTGCTAGAGGAATAATGTAACCACGTCTTATGTGGTCTAACATTATGGGGATCCCTATTACATTTTTAGTACGTTTTTTCAGGAAAAGAAATAGTTCAGATTACAGGCAAAACCTAGCTCCTTATGCTTTGTAGGATTAGCTAATTTTTGTGTCCTCAGTTTACCCTGCATAAGCCCCTTAACAGTCTAACTCATAGGTGTTATGGTACTCAATTTCAGAAATGTCTCCATGGGACTTTCACTGAATAATTTCAACTTTCTCAGAAAACTCAGGTTCCTCCCAATTCCCTTCCTCATAATGGGTCTATAAATTTATAATATCATTTAATAGAATATAATAGTTTATCATCGTTACAGAGTTTCAAAAATAATTCCTCTTTTTTAGTGCATATGGATCAGTCTGTAGAACACATGAAGGTTTCATAAAATGAATCTTAAAAGCTCCATTCTGTATGTTATTTTGGTGAAGTAGTATTCCTGGTTTAAGTAAATAGTCATAATCTAAAATGAACACAGGTGGAAAGGCAATACAAAAGCTATAGTAAATTGAAGTATTTTAGTGTTTAGTGTGGTAATAAAAAATAGTTTCTGCTCTGATATTTGTTATATATATGTATGTTTTTTCTCTTTGCCAAGCTGTGTATTTTCAATGTGCTACATAAACAGAAGAATATTTCTGAAAATGTTGCTTTTGTTATTTTTTAGTAGCTTCTGATTCATATGTAAATTTTCTCCATTTAAGTTTTTCATGAATGTTTTCTTTTGCTTTACATAAAAGAAAAATAAGAGTTTTTCACCAAAATAAAATAAAATATAACATTAAGACTGAATAACATTAAATTCACAAACTCTAAGATAAATTTAGTAAAAATTTAAAAATATGTATTTTCATGTAAAAGTACCTATTGAACAGTATAGCTACTGAATATACTCATGGTTTCAACAGCAAAAGCAATTCACTAGAAGGAGATGAACCAAGATACTTATTTTTAAAGAAATTACAGTACTTTATAGGCAATATTTAAGGAATGCCAGTATTATATACAGAAAAGGCATTTTTTTTTAAGTCAGTCTTAAGACTACCAAAAGTTTCTGTTATTACCATTAAAATCATCAATGGGCTGGATGTGATGACTCATGCCTGTAATCCCAGCACTTTGGGAGGCTGAGGAGGGAGGATCACTTGAGGTCAGGAGTTTGAGACCAGCTTGGCCAACATGGTGAAACCCCATCTCTACCAAAAATACAAAAATTAGCCAGATATGGTGGCAGGTGTCTGTAATCCCAGCTACTTGAGAGGCTGAGGGAGGAGAATTGCTTGAGCCCAGGAGGCGGAGGTTGCAGTGAGCTGAGATGGAGCCACTGCACTATAGCCTGGGCGACAGAGTGAGACTCCGTCTCAATAAATAAATAAATAAATAAATAAATTGTTACCGTGTTCACCTGACATATCACAATGCAATTCATAGAACATTGTCCTTATACTATGTACAGTATATTTAATTATTAATAAAATAGTGAAAGACAAAACATGTACTTAAACAAAAACATATTAATGTGATCTCTTTCTTACCAATTTTTTCTTTTCTTTTTTTAAATCAGCATTTTCTCTGAGGACATTTCCTGCTATGGCTAATGATTTCTTTAGAAAAAAAGCCCTTGTTTGTTTATAGATTATTTATAAAGATTGATTATATAACTGTCCTATTATACAATATACAGATATGTAACTGTCTGAAAAAAATTAATATGGTTAAAAACAATCAGAGAGATTTGAAAATGCACATAGATATTCCATCTACGCTATCAGTAATTGGGATGGACTCCATAAAATTGAAGGTACCTCCCTCACAATACATACTTCATGCACTGTATACTTATATACATATGTATGTAATATATATATGCATTTTACATCCAAGCTAACCTCTTATTGCTTTTTCTTACTTGAAAGCTTGCACATACCAAGCCATGGGCTCTCATATTATGCTTCTACTTTCTATATATGTTCTACTATTAAATATATACTCTGGAGTATTTTTCTAAGTTCACTAGAGGAAAATAAAATAAAATATGACATTTCCTAAATTTTAAGTTCTATGATCTTTTCTTAACCTTTTGCCATCTGCTATGAAAGCTTGCAACTGCATAATGAATGATAAAGTAACAAACACTAACAGGAAGACTGAAAGCATGTTCAAAATTATAGAGCATTCTGTTAAACCAATTGTGATTCCCATTTGCCTTTATGCAATACTGGCACTTTCTGCTGGTAAAAAATGATTTCTACTCTGAATGATAAAATTCAATATGCCAATATTTCCTGGTGTTCAGCAAAGAACACTTTGCTTCCAGGTGCTCAGCCACAAGAACATGGAGAATTTCTGCACCAAGCTTTTAATTTGATACGTTGAAGTCTCCTCATTTACCTCACATTCTGTTCCTTTCGGAACACTGATTTACATTCTTCTTATTATGGATTGAAACGAAGTAATTCTACCTGTTTCTATGGCTGTCTCTAACTTCATCGTTCTGCCTAAGGAAAAAAATGCAGCATTTCTCCTCACACTCATTTCCTCAGTAAGAAATGCTCTCTCTCTGAGAATCAGATATCAGTCTCCACATTACTTCTGTTTTTCTATTCCAACACAGAAGACAGATGTTTTAGGTTGGGCTCCCTGGGGACACACTCTGAGGCAGAGATTTGCATGCAGAAAGACTGTGGAGGCTACTCTCAGATATAATCTCTGTGAGGAGTGAGGGAAGGAAATAGGATTATGGAGAGGAAAGAGTGCTGCAATGCAGTTCCAACAAAGACCTCAGCCTATCCCACTGGGAATTCTGGAATTGGGCTGGACCGTTAGAATTGTCTGAGATTAAAGCATGAGGCTGGGCCTTTTCCTCTCACTTCTGAAGGGTTGTTGGACTTGTGCTCCCTTTCACCTTTCACAGAAGGCAATTCCCCGGAAGGGATTAAATTGTGAGGTGCCAAGAGCCAATAATCTTGGCACTGCAGTCATAATTGCCTTGATACCAAAGTCAAGTATCTTGGTGCTCTGCCAAAGCATTCAATCTCTATTGACTAGAAGTAAGTTAGGGTGGCTTACTCATATTTCATATAACAATTTGCATTGAGATGGCACTGTAAAGACAGTGTTTTTTTTTTTTAAATCATTACTATTTTAAGCCAAAAATATTTTTTTCGAAAGTAGTTTCAACCCATGTGTCTGCATGCATATAGATAAGGACAGATACAGATATGGATATTTACTTCTGAATATTATGCTTGGCATTTTGAAAGGAATTTCCAAACTCAGATTATCACCAGTCATCAAATAATATTACACTGGATCATGTTCAAAATAGTTGACTTTTTTCTAAATTATAGGTATTTTTGTTCTCAGATATTATCTTGATCAACCAAGGGTTATATTAAACATGTATTTTATTATGCCTTCATGACCTGACACATAAGAAATGTAAAATCTAAGATAAAATCTGAAATACTATTTATACCTCAATAATATATTGAATTTAAAAAGGGCTACATTTCAAACACAAAAAATAATTGTTTTCTGAGAAATGTTTAATTGGAACCAAAATTGGGGAAGGCTAGGTCAATATTACAGGAGGAATCATAAACAATAGATTTAGTCTAGGGAATCTTATATACTCCTTCTTTTTCTTTTTCTTTCTTTTTTTTTTCTTTTCTTGAGACAGGATCTCACTCTGTGGCCCAGGTTTGAGTATAGTGGCAGAACATATCTCACTGTAGCCTTGATCTCCTGAGCTCAAGCAATGCTCCCACTTCATCCTCCCAAGCAATTTGGACCACAGACGCTCACCACACCCAACTAATTTACTCTTATTTTTATTTTTGTGGAGACAGGGTACCCACATGTTGCCCAGGAAGCTCTCAAACTCCTGAGCTCAAGCAATCCTCCTGCTTCAGCCTCCTGAACTACTGAACTACAGGTAGGAGCCACCACACCCAACCCATAAACTCTATTATTTGTGTTAAAATTTTATTGTAATTTCCAGTCAAAATTGCTGTGTTGATTGCACTCTTGTTAGCCATAATTTCCTGGCATGCATGTCTACTTTTGAGATCTACTGTTTTAAAGTGAGGAAACATTGTAATATGGCTACACATGTTTTGAGCATAGCTCTTGGATTTGCTCCATGTTATTTTCCTATGTCTGCATGCCTATAAAAAAGTGAGATCTCTACCTCTAATATTAGCAAAGTCCATCATTTATGTGAAATAAATCTAGTATGAATTAGTTCCTGGAGTAAGTGTAAATCCTGAATATGCATTCATTGTTAGTTCTTCAATTTATTTACTTTCAAATATTTATTATTCATCCATTTGGCCTCAGCCTGTAGTATCTTGAACATCTGCTGAGAATTTATACATCTCAGAAAGGGCAGTGAAACAGATGATTCATAGACTTGCTTTATTGAGGACTCAAATTAGAGTTGTTCATTATTATCTAGAAAATGCAGAAATGTTATAAAGTATATATACTTAAGTAATATTTTTTACAACCAAGTATTTTGTATTGTAAATTCACTTACTATGTCATTCATTTTGGTTCGTAAAAACACTCTGAAACACTGAAACATTATACTAATCTGTGGTGGCACCTCACTCATGCCACTGCCCTATACAAAATATACTAAAAACAAAGGCAAACAATTCCAGACCAATGGTGGTAAATTTACAGTTTAAAATTGTGTCAAAGAGCAAAACTATGGTTCATTATAGTGGTAGGTTAAAGTTAGAATAGTTCCATAATTTTCTAGTCATTTTGGAGCAGTTATCTAGCAATTTACTGCTTGAATACTGAATTATATCTTCTGAGAGCACCAGTCCTCCTGAGCCACATCTTATAAATAGAAAAGCCACATTCCTTCTAAATCAGAAATGTATTTATGTTTTACGATTACAATATGTTTTCACCAGCATTTATGAAACTTAGGAAATTTTATGTTCTTGTGAAATGTATACAGGTAACGGATTCATCCATCCTTTTCTACCTTTTGCTTTTTAAATGTAACATCAACTTAGGTGACATCATACATTTAAATACATTTTTATTTATATAGCAGTTATTATCCTAGCTTTAAGGAAAGGAAAAGCAAACAATATATGATTTTAAAAATCAGATTATAATGTTACCTTTTGCATTTTGAAAGACGTTATGTATGAGCTTTTTACCTGCCACAACGTCATCTACAATAGCTCTATTTAACATAAGGTATATCTGCAGTGGGAAAATTTGCACATTCATGAGTTATGCACAATCCTGTATGAAATGTTGAGACTGCCTGTCTCATCTTCCAGAAAAAGCTGCAATAAGTTTACTCTCCTTGTCACCACCAGGTCTGGAATAGCAAATGAAAACTAATTATTTTCAAGGGACAATTATGATTAAACAATGGATTAAATTTCAACGAATAACATGTGCCATTAGTGGAGTCAGGTGTGGTGGCTCGTGCCTGTAATGCCAGCACTTTGGGAGGCCGAGGCAGGAGGACCACTTGAAGCCAGGAGTTTGAGGCTGAGCCTGGGCAACATAGTGAGACCCAGGTCTACAAGAAATACTAACATTAGCTGGGTATGGTGGCAAGTGCCTGTAGTCCCAGCTACTTGGTAGGCTGAGGTGGGAGGATTTCTTGAGCCTGGGAGGTGAAGGTGCACCATGCCACAGCACTCCAGCCTGGGCAATCGAGTGCGATCTTGTCTCTAAAACAACAACAGAAAATACATCAGCTAAGAAAATATGCTGGCCAAGAAAATGCTAATTATATCATTTTTTCTAAATATTATTCTTTGTTTTTTTTTAACATTCAGAAACAAGTAGGCAAATTTAGAGATGTTAATAAAAGTTATATATAATCCCAGCACTTTGGGAGGCTGCAGCGGGTGGATCTCCTGAAGTCAGGATGGTGGGTGCCTGTAATCCCAGATACTTGGGAAACTGAGGCAGGAGAATCGCTTGAACTGGGAAAGGAGAGGTTGCAGTGAGCCGAGATTGCACCATTGCACTATAGCCTGGGTGACAAGCACGAGACTCTGTCTCAAAATAAATAAATGAATAAATAAATAAATGTTACATATACATATGCTTTGTGAATTCAATGTAGTTGAAAGTGTCACATGTGGGGTAAGCATCATGTTACTTAGAGTGGAGAATAAATTTACTGTAGGGTCCTATACTCATAAACGACTTCTAAAATAAACTATTTATTATAACTACTAATTATACAATATACATACACATATAAATAAAGATAAAGATTCTGGTGAAAGATAATCTTTGTACAAAACTTCAAATGATATAAACACAATATGCTGTGTCTTCATACTGAACACAGTTGCATTTTAATTCTGGCTCTTTTAATTAAAACATTGGATGAAGTACTTAAACTTCTTCTAAGTTTTGGGCCCAATTGAAAGGAACAATTACACATGCAATGCGTAGGTAAGCTAGAATCATGTCCTTCTGAGTTTTGCTTGGTTTAATCTATGTGAAATTATCATAAGTTGGACTCATGAAAACCATTACCAAAAAAAGACAAAGCAGATCTCAAAGCTGAAAAATGGTGTAAATTACAAAGTTATAAGGTGCCCATATTTGACTAACTTTAAATTAATCATAGGTTTGGCTTGGAAATATTTTTAGCATGTTAAACTTGAACAAGACTTAGATGCTTTACAGAGACATGATAAAAGATGACAGGTTAATTAAATATTGGAGATGTGCCAAAACACAGATACCTCCTCATCACAGGGTTCAGCAGGTGCTTCCCTCCCAAGTGTTACATCTCAGTTGTAGGTAAGTTCACAAACTAATTAGGATCATGGTTAGTAACTTAGTCAAATAATTTGGTATTCAGTGCTTATGAAACTGAAGCATGACACTGGAATGCAATGCAAACATTTATTAATAAAGTTAGCATTCACTCACACAACCACTGTGTTTATTCCTTTCTTTCAAAATTTCACTTAAAATCAGCAAAAGTAGCACAAAGGGAAAGAAAAGACTCAAAAATCCTTTCAAAGAGAAGCAACCAAAAAGTAAATTAGGAGGCTATGACTTCCTAAATTTCTAATAATTTGATGAAAGAGTTAATAAGGCAATTTAGTTAACTTTAAACATCATTCATTTCTTGGTAATTTCTTTTCATAAATTGATTAATCTAAATTATAATTATGCCCATAATAGTCTCAAGAGTCTAGGAAATTCCTAGCAATTCTCTAGTAATGCATTGCTGCATTGACTGGGTCAGATTATAATTTCTATATTTTCTTTTTCATCTTCTTCTACATCCCCATCTTTCCACTAGAATAAAATTTTCTCAAGAACAGTGACCTTTTATGCTTTCACATGTCAATCAACTCTAGAATCAGAATGATTGTAGAGGAAACTCATTAAATATTTTTAAAAATTAATAACAAATTATACCAATTTATTGCCAATTATATCAGTGTATAATTTTATTTATATTATTTTCATTTCTAATAAACAACAAATTATATCACCTGAATTTGAAGTATGTTCATTTTTTATTGTACCTAGCTTAATTGCTGAAGGGATTTCGAACACAGAATCTCTTGAACATCTTATATTTTTGTGGGTTTTTGGTGAATTACATACACAAACACATATTCTAAATACCAAGTATATTTTCCATAGAAGTTTTCTTTTTGTTCTGAAGCAAAGTTAAGTTTCACTTCTGTGGGCCCATACTATACTAATGTTTCTGTATTAATAGGATTACTTTAAAATAATCATTAAAAAGAGTAAATCACACACACACAAAAATTATATTTGGTGTTCAGAATTTCCCCACTCAAAGGCATGCATATTTTATAAGGAAATTCTAACAACACTAGTATTAGAGAGAGAATGATGACTCTGCTTGACCGTGTGTTACTAGACAAATGTACCAGTTCCGATTCCAAAAATGGGGAAATGCCTTCAAGCCAATCTGAGGGAAATAACAATTTGGAATAATTTGTG
This sequence comes from Piliocolobus tephrosceles, assembly GCF_002776525.5. NCBI lineage: Eukaryota > Metazoa > Chordata > Mammalia > Primates > Cercopithecidae > Piliocolobus > Piliocolobus tephrosceles. Next base: position 122,529,208 of record NC_045436.1, read on the forward strand.
ATTAATTTCTATTTGTCCACCTCTGAGTATACTATCAATTTTGTGGTTAAAGGGCTATTACAGAAAAGAGGAGAATGAAGTAACATTCAGCAGGTGCTTAGGCAATATGTGCACACAATAAGCATCAGAGAACCACCTGGGTTTGTCTAACTCCAGCCAAATCAATCTCTTATCCAACAATACAAAATGTGTCAGACACAGAGGGAGAGAGAACAGAGGATTCTGAATTAATCACTCCTAAGGCAGTGATATAAATAAACTATTTGGAATATCCATATCTATATATTGAAACCTATCTGTATCTATATCTTTTCATATATGTGTAAATATATAAAAATCTATAGCCATATATGTATATCTATCTATAGGAACAACTCTTTTTATATCTAGATTTATATTTCTCTGTCTGTATATTTCCAAAAGTTAGGATATTCTAAAAAGGATTAGCTAATTTGGACATACTGGATACAACCTTTCTTTTTTTCCTTTCTTTCAGTGTTTTGTTAAGAAGGAAAAACGTATTTGCCCCAAAGAACAAAAATTAATATGCTTTTATATCATATATGATCTTGTAACTGTTGTTGAGCATTGTATATGGTGGCTAAATCAGTGTCAGACATTATTAATTTATCTGTTCAACAAATACACAGAGTTTAGCTATGTCCAAGACAGTTCCTACTGTGTGGTAAGTGAGCTTAGATAATTGTGTCTCAATTTTCTCTCATCTGTAAAGTGGAAACAATAATAGTCTTCCTCAATAAGTTTATTAGAAAAATGTAATGAGTTAATACATGAACAATTTGAGTTAATACATGAACAATTCTTATACAGATGTCTACCACTTAGAAAGTACTCACTACATCTTATAGATAATTCAGCAAAACTTTTTTGAGATCAAAAACAGATCACGTCAGGTTCAATCCTCTTATATTAAACACTGGGTTTCTAGCCAAACTATCTTAGTTTATTAGATACTATTTGGGAGGGCAGGTATTCACCAGAGGTTAGAATATTTTATATGAAATAGTCTTACTCTGCTAGACACTTGTTTTTTTCGTCTTTGTCAAGGCATTCTTTAAAGTAGGAAAGATTAGCATGAAAATTTTGAAGACTATGGCTTTGCCATTTAAACACCTTTTATTTTTGTCTCTTCAGTCAGTAAGATTTTTTTGTTTTGTTTTGTTTTTTCAGGTCCTAGAGAGATAGGTGTCACACATCTTTGATATCATCTTACAGGTTATGATGCTATTAATAAATTGGAGGATCCCTGACAAATGATTGATTTGCCAAATGTATAGAAGGCATGAGAGGAGAAAACATATTATTAGGAACATGGATGCTATTTCTAGTTTCTAAATGGGTGTTAAAGTCAAGCAGCTAAATGTTTTCATCCTTGGTAAATAATAAGAGGTAAGAAACTTGAGATATAATAAAGTTTGATGATTTTGAATAAAATTATGATATTAACTGGCCATTGTATTACTCAGTTGAAAATTAAGATACTGGTTCAGCAATGTACCATTTAGCTCTAAGGTGTTGGTATCTGGTTTGTTGTACTTGCTCTAAGTCTGCTTTCACAATTGACTCCAAAAAATGTGGAATGACATCCATTACTATCATCTGTCAATCATTGTTTAAATAATCTTTGTAGAAAATTTTAAAGAAACATAAAGTATTCCAAATATTTTATATTTATTTAAATATTGCAAACCTTCTAATGCACTGTTGCAAATCATCTAATGGAAGTCACAGATACAAAAACTTACAGCTGAATAGTAAGCTCAACTGTAAGAAAGAAATGTTTAATTATTTGGAATATCATTCTAAATTTCTGTGTTCATTACAAACAAAATAAATACTTTATCTTTCTAAAAAGAGGCCAATAAAAACCCCAAGTGTAAAATAGTTACATTATTAAAGAGTGTGAATCAGACATCAATTTTTTTCCAAATTCCCAGAACTTATCTCCAAAAGAAATTGTGAAATTATTATTTATAGATGTTTTCTGAATATGTGCCACTCCATTCCTCATTGTACATATAAAATTGAAGAACAATAATTGGAAGAATTTCATTGAAAAATTAAGAAAATTTTATTAGAGGAAGAAGAAAACATTTTCGTCTGTCTAAAAACTTTATTTAGAAAATACACATCAATTTAGTATTCAAACCAATTTTATTACAGAGTATAGAAAGCAATCACCATGTTTTAAACCATACTCATCCTTTCTTGGGAGCAAAATACAAAAGGAGTTCCATTTATAATTTATTTCTAATAGATTTGATTTGACAAGTAGAAGTGAGAATGCAAATGTAGATAGAAAACCTAAAGAGAAGAGGAAAAGTCTCTTTGGAGACAGACTGTTTTTCCTGCCACTCAGTTAATATGTAAAGAAAAGAGTCTGAGTGACTTTAGGGTTAGAATGATTTATGGTGACTCATTTATTTTAATTACCCTCTAAAGTTTTGGATAAACACTGCTCAAACTCCTGTTCCTCTTGGTTAATGTACCTGTTACAAGAACACTGCATTGTAATTAAGTGATCAAATTCAGGGTGCTACAGTAGATAAAGCTGTAAACTGCTTTTGGATTCCAGGAGATACAAAACCACCTCATTTCTTTTGATGTCATAACTTTTTTATTTAATTTTTAAATTGAAAAATAATAAATGTACATATTTGGGGGTATATGTGATAATTTGATATACTTTCATATAATTTGTAAAGATCAAAGCAGTGTAATTGAGATACCCATCACCTTAAGTATTTATCTTTTTAATGTTAGAAACACTGAAATTATTCTCTTCTAGATATTCGGAAATACACAACAGATGACTGTAAACTGCAGTCACCCTACTTGTCTATTTGATTCATGTCCCTGCCACCTATAGTTTTTACAGTAGACCTTATCTGATGCTGAAGAAATAATGTGTGGAAAGTTAAAGACAAAAAAAAATTATTCTCAATTTAAAATAATGAGAATCAACTGAGATTTCAGAAGGATACTCGGCCATGGAGAATAAAATAATAAAAGTAAACAAGAAAAAGAGAAAAAAAACTTCATTTGTTTCAACAATGTAGAAGTTTTAAAATTTAATTTTATTGCTTAGAGTGAGCATCTGAACCACAAATAATGGTCATTTATTTTTAGAAATTGTCCAGGATTAGACATAATCATGCCTTTATGTGCTTCAAAATAGTCTTATTCCCCCAAGCAATCATGCTGAATGCAAAAGCACATGCTGAATGCAAAAGTACACCATTGTATGACATATTTACCTGTCTACTGAGCTTCCCAAGTGTGTACTCATATTCCCTAATGTAAGATTAAAAACAATTTTATAAAAACATTTCAATGTCCTACACTTTTCTAGTTTCTCTTAGGTGTATAAACATTAAATTTCCCTAGTGCCTCTCACATTTCCAGATCTTATTCCGAAAGGTGCACAAACTAATTAGGAAAAATGAATTTATTAATAAAGGGTATTTTTTATTAATGCATATAAGCATAACTTTGTAAAAAATAGTTTGCTTAGAACATATAAAAAGCTCTGCTAATAGTAACATCTTATAAATTGTTGGTAACAACTGCTTAAATTGGACAGATATATTTTACTTATTTACTTAAAAAATTTGTGTCACTATGACTTTAAATAAATAATTTTAAGTTGTCATTTAAGAATAGTATTTTTTTATTGCTTCTCATAAGACACCTATGACATTTCTTTAGGAATTTGAACTGTTTCTGTAGCGTATGCCAGCCCAGTGATACAAGTCCTTACATTTTAATAATTACAGCTTTAGAATTTGCAATCTAGTAGAATAGAACTACCCAATTTCTTTAAAAGAATATTTATTATTCCCTATTCCTCCGGATGAGTTTTACTCTGTACTTGCCAGGATCTAGAAAATAGTTCAATAGGCTTTAATAGATACTGGATTAATTTATAAGTCAAAGTCATATATATTTTCATCTCTACTACATGAACCATCTCTACACCTTCAACTGTCCCTTCGGAACCCGTGGGCTCATCTCCATGCCCCTTGTAATTCCTAGTTCCCTTGTCTCCTCTTCTTTCTCTCAGAGGATGCTGGAAATTTATTTTTGAAGTAGGGAGCATCACTCCATTTGTTCAAGTAGTTATTTTTTTTTTAATTTCTCTTAACAGAGTTTTATAATTTTCTTTAAGTCTTTTATGTCTCAAGTCAAAAATATGCAAGTATTTAATGCTTTGTATTACTATTTCAAATAGCATTTTTTTTTCTGAAATTTATGATTTATTTATTTATTTATTTGCTGTCCAGCACTAGAATGAGCAGAGTTTGTTTTGAGGATTTATTTTAGAATCTCATTTTTGAGCAGGTAATTCTCTGGCTAATTTTCTTGAATATATTAGTCATATAAACATTTCATCTGAAAATACTGATCATTCTATTTTTTCTTTACTATCTTTTCTAAACATATATATATATATTTCTTTTTTCTTTCTTTTTCTTTTTTTGTGAAGAGAAGAGAGCCAGAAATCATTTATTTAGCAGTGAAACAGGTAAGAGCGTGTTTTAAAGAACAGATACAGTTCTTAAGGGATATTGCCCACTAGAGAATCTCTGGTGGCTTTCAGCCTAAGGAGAAGTTTCAGACAAGAGTGGTTAGGTCACTCAAAGCCCTGTACTATTTTTGGAATAAAAGAAGGGCATTGTAATTTACTTCCATTTATAATCTCTTATACACCTCCCTTTGGGGCTTTCTTTTTTATTATTTATTTATTTATTTATTTTATTATACTTTAAGTTCTAGGGTACATGTGCATAACGTGCAGGTTTGTTACATATGTATACTTGTGCCATGTTGGTGTGCTGTACCCATCAACTCGTCAGCACCCATCACCTCGTCATTTGCATCAGGTATAACTCCCAATGCAATCCCTCCCCCCTCCCCCCTCCCCATGATAGGCCCCAGTGTGTGATGTTCCCCTTCCTGAGTCCAAGTGATCTCATTGCTCAGTTCCCACCTATGAGTGAGAACATGCGGTGTTTGGTTTTCTGTTCTTGCAATAGTTTGCTGAGAATGATGGTTTCCAGCTGCATCCATGTCCCTACAAAAGACACAAACTCATCCTTTTTAATGGCTGCATAGTATTCCATGGTGTATATGTGCCACATTTTCTTAATCCAGTCTGTCACAGATGGACATTTGGGTTGATTCCAAGTCTTTACTATTGTGAATAGTGCCGCAATAAACTTACGTGTGCATGTGTCTTTAAAATCTAATTCCTACAGAGTCTGGGAGTCTACAGAAAGGAAGAAGCTCCTTGTAAGACTTGAAACTTTATTTTTGGTAATTGTAAGGTTGAATTAAAGACCTTTAAAATGATGGACTCAGGGTTCAGGAAAGTAAAATTAATTCAAATATCACTTATCCAAAAAGTGGAAGATCAGAGAAGGCCAAAATCCCTTACCGAAAAATAAACCAGTGACATTTTAACAAATCAGAAAATCTGCATAAAATAAGAACTGAATATGCTAATTTCTAGTGGATGTTTCAAAACAGAAAATATTTCTTAGTTTTCTTAATAGAAAGTAGTATTGGATCAATTAAGTAGCGTCTAATTAGCAGAAGCAGATTAGTGGCCAAGTCATATGCATTTCCTTACTGACGTGTGTGTGTGTGTGTGTGTGTGTGTGTAAGATTTTGGAAGATTAAAAATTAAAATGCCATTCAAACATCTATTTTATTTTCAGATACTGTGCACTGATATGCGCCCCTGCAAACCTCCAGGGATGTTTATGGGTTACGAGATGACAGAGAGCTCTTATACAACTTAGTATGAATGACAAAAAGGCAAGTGACTAAAAAGAAAAAAAAAAAAAAAAGACTGAACATTACAAATATTGAAACAGTCTTTCATTGTCTGAGATGAAGCCCGAGTTCTTGTCCTACTTCCAAGACGATTAAGGAGCACGGACACAAAAGTAAGGTTAGAGTGAATGTTTAATAAACAAAAGAAGAAAGCTCTCTGCCCGCAGAAACTGGGTCCCCAATGCAAATACCCATTTTGAGGCTGGGGTCCAGGGTTTTTATGGACTGGTAAGGGGAAGGAATGTGCTTAGTCTGCGAGCTGTCTTGGCAAACACGTGACTCAACTTGGCACTGGACCTTGGCCCTGGACCAATCAGGAGCTGAAATGATGCCTCATAGATTCTGCTTAGCTCGGCTCACATGGTATGAGAAGCTGAAGAGAAACCTTGTCCTGGGACCAATCAGGGGTGGAGGTGATGATTCATAGATGCTGGGCTTGTAATCCTAATAAAGGAGAGTCCCCACTGGAATCCACCAGAGCCCACCGTGCCCATGCCCAGAAAAGAAGAAAGTTTTCCTGGAGCATACTGACTATACAAAGGACAAAGGCAGCCGGCGTGATGGCTCACACCTGTAATCCCAGCACTTTGGGAGGCCGAGGTGGAGACCAGCCTGGCTAACAGGATGAAAACCGTCTTTACTAAAAATACAAAAAAAATTCGCCGGTAGTGGTGGTGGACACCTGTAGTCCCAGCTACTCGGGAGGCTGAAGCAAGAGAATGGCGTGAACCTGGTAGGTGGAACTTGCAGTGAGCTGAGATCGGGGCACTGCACTCCAGCCTGGGCGACAGAGCCAGACTCCATCTCAAACAAACAAACAAACAAAAAACAACACAAAACAAAAACAAAAAAACAAAACAAAACAAAACAAAAGACAAAGGCATTTCTATGCCCGATCTTGTTCCCTTATCTGAGCGAGCTGGAGGTTTGTGCAAGTTTTTTTCCAAAAGGCCCAGAGGATTTCCTATCTATTCAGTCATGGGCACGTCTCCAGGCACAACACCCTGTGCTAGTTCCCTTATGGGTCCCTGCAGCTTGAATTTTTTCCCAGGTTGCTTTTCATGTTATTGTAGGATGAGGCACTGACCTTTTGGCGGGGTGGGGGTGGGGGGAGGGAGCAGGGGAACTCTCTGAGACCCTTCCCTTGTTATCTATCTAAGGCAAGCTAACTAACTCCCTTCAGTATGATTAGAGACAAACTCACATGTGATTAGTTTACACACCTTCCTTTACAAGAAGCTGCTTCTCCATGTTGGCTCTACCAAACTGTGCAAACTTTATGAGCTTCCCTTCAAAAGAAGATCTATTTCCAGCATCTACTGGTGTTTGTACTTGACAGTTTAAACACCTGAACTGACCCAGAAGTTTTGACAAAGAAAGCCATCATCTCTCTTACCCTTAGCTTTCATTCACCTTTACTCTTTTTCATTGTCTATTAAGTGTTCTCTTGTCAGCTGAGAGCAGCATAACCAGGCCCATGATATTCACTCTTTGAACCCAGTCACAGACCACAATATTTATCGATGTCTATTATTTAACACGATAGAAATTGCTGGAAATAAAAACACAAACCAAGTCAGTCCTCTCCCATCTGCAGAACAGATGTTATCAGGATGATTCCATATGGAGGTAAGCAAAGCAGATGTGTCCTTGTTTCCTTGATATTTTTGTTGTTGTTGTTCAAAGCACAATAGCGTATCTCAAATTTGCCCTCAGCATTAACATCTTGCAACTTTTTTACTTCTTTATCTAATGGTGGAGTAGGGATAGAAAGACATTTAATGCTACTTTGTTTAAAAGGTGAAATAATTAAAAAATTTTTTTGAATTCAGGTAAACAAAAAATATTTTTTTAAAATTCAAGACAATTATCTGATGTTATACATTTTGGATCTACAGAGATAGGAGAGTGCATTTAGTACTCTACATAAATATTTCAGATGAGTGAATATTTCAAATGAATGGGTCTTCAGACTGAGACTTGGAAACACTTTGTCATCAAAGACTCACAATGAAAGAGCTCATGGATGGCTTACATTTTTCGTATTTAATATACCTTTCATGTCATGTAACCTATTTGTCCTTCTACATTGCTTTGGTTGAACAGTAAGCTTGAATTTAATGCTGAAAAAGAAATTAAATGCACATAAAGTGTGTATGTTGTGCAGTATCTAGAGATAGGGTCTTCAGGAATAGCTTCAAATATCTATTTCATTGTGTGTATCTTTCCATTACAACTCATACATATAACAGCAATGTTATTAAGTGCAGTAAAATTTAATAAGAACTCTAGTTTAATTACCAGACTCAGATACAAGCAGCTATTTACTTAAAAAGTAAGAGTCCACCAAATGAAGAGCCTCTCATCCCCCAAATGAAAGGATAATCAATATAAAAGAGGATAGAGGAGCTACCTTCAAATACATTCAGCAGAATACGAATCTTATGTACTCCCTACTTCCATTTGCATTTCTCATAAGTACTTTTTCTTGTTTAAATCTTAATAAGCACTTCAAAAACAAGTACTTATTTCTCAAGCACTTTAAATGTTCTACTCAACATGGCTTAGACTCTGACTTATGTACTCTTTATCCAGAATCCAAGCTCAAGAAGTAGTCCTAATTTAGAATATATTAGAATCATGGTAGTTGTAAAAGAACTGTGACAGAAAAAAAGAGCTCTTAAAATTAATGCTCAGAGGCATACCAAGATCCTTCCAGTCAATTACATTGGTGAGTAACATGGTCAAGTATGTCACGGGGGTTTGGAAATACTCTTTTCTTAGAGGCAATGGCAACAAACAATTGCTAATACAATCTCCCATAGTAACAGAGGGAATATTTGTTGACATCTTGAACTTCTATATGAAGGCAACCTCAAAGATGCAAGAAATCAAACACTGTTTTTTTAAGTCTTTCTGGAAGGAAGTTACTGAGCAATGAAATCCAAACACCAAGAACTTGGTCAAATAAAGCACTCAGAAACGAAGAATCCTGTTAAAGAAGGAATAAAACCATTACATTTAAATGTGGAATCAAAATGAGATAGCTGTATACATTGAGTTTATAATCCATAATTTAAAGGCCACAGCCACAACAAACTAAATTAATAATATAATATTAGCAAAAATACAGAAAGTAGAGGAAAGGGAAGTAGGTAGATATGTAACTACACTAATATCATTTTCTATAGGTGAGTCAATCAATGTAGTTTTAAATTAAAACAATGTTAAAAATGACTCCAACCTCTTAATGTTTTCCATAATCTTTTTTTTTTTTTTTTTTTTTTTTTTGAGACAGAGTCTCATTCTGTTGCCCAGGCTGGAATGCAGTGGCCTGATCTCAGCTCACTGCAATCTCTGCTTCCCAGGTTCAAGTGATTCTCCTGCCTCAGCCTCCCAAGTAGCTGGGACTATAGGAACATGCATCTACACTAGGCTAATGTTTTGTATTTTTAGTAGAGAAGGGGTTTCACCATGTTGACCAGGCTGGTCTCAAACTCCTGACCTCAGGCCATCTGCCCACCTCGGTCTCCCAAAGTGCTGGGATTACAGGCATGAGCCACCAAGCCCGGCCTTCCGTGATCATTTATGAATAGCTTTAAAGATTTACTTTCAATGTAATATTTATTGTAGATTTAAAATATTTACCTTGAATTCAGCGTATCATTTAGTTTCACTTTACTTTTACTTGTTTTACTTTGAAGGAAATATATTTTCATTAAAAATATTGTATATAATATATGCTTTACGTTTTTTAAAATCATTTATCCATTTCCATCTTTACTTACATATCCATATAGTTGAGGTGGCTAATTCAGTACCAAAATGTATGTTCCCCTTTCCAAGGTATACACATGTCACTGGAAGTAACTGCCTATCTAAGGTCTAATTGTCTCATTCCATCTCCTTTCATGTAAGTATGACCATTTGAATATTTCTCACTGAATGAAATGTGAGCTGAAGGGATATATGACACTTTGGGGCCAATGCTCTTCATTATTTTCAAGCTTCTTTTTCTCATTTTAAACTCACTTATTTTGATATTGGGAATCCCAAGTGGATCTCTTACATTAAAATGAAAAATGTTGCTTATGCAGTCTATGAATATTATGCCACTGGGAAAATTATTTCTTAAGTTATCTAAACGAAGTAGCTACTGATAGTAATATGATTTCCATGTAGCAGAACTATAGTATGAAGATCTGCTGCTTGATCTGACATAAGTTCTGAATTTCAGGTCTTGTGACAACTTTATTCTCACTGTAATTAATAAAATTGCAATCTGTTTTTTTCCTTCAGTCTCCACTGTTTAGTTAACATAAGATAGTCCCTGAGGGACTGATTATCCTTGAAAATGGAAAGAAAGGCATCCCTGAGCTTCCAAAGCAGAGAGCCAGATGCAGCCAGCCTTCCCTTTGATCATTTTATTTCAATTTACATCTTCATTCATTCTAATGAGTCCTGAAATGAGGATATAAATGTATGGGTTGCCAAAGAATCCATTTTTATAACATTGGTTGAGCAATCTCTGCCTTTATTGTAAAATATTAGCGTTTTATTAAGTTATACTGAGTGTACATTGATCAGAATAAAATTTGTCATATTAAAATATAGAAATTTATGATATTATTAATAAATACACAGGTAGAATTAGACCAAAGTATGTTATGTATATGTGGAATTCTGCATCTGTATTTTACATTGCTTGAGATCTCACATAGTAAATTTCTATATTTGGGAGAAGATATGGTAAATGTGGAGGCCAGAATAATAAACCCCTAAAGACGTTCAAGCACAAATCTCCGGAAACTATGTATATATCACCGCACAGGGCAAAAGAGTCAAAGGGTGTTTGCAGATGTGAATAGAAATATGGATTTTGAAATGGAGATTATTAGAATGGGCACAAACAATCTATTCATATAGATGAGTTTGTAAAAGTAAGAACCTGGCTGAGGTTAGAGTTAGATGTGATGAAAGAAGAAGGGTCCAGGAAATGCAATGTTGCTGGCTTTGAAGACAGAAGAAGGAGATCATAAACTCAGGAATACGACGGACCCTAGTACCTAGAAAAGGCAAGGAAATAGATTCTCCCATAGAACAACCAGAAAAGAATACATCCCTGTAGACACCTAAAAGTCCATGTGGTACTTCTCGCCTACTAACTACAAGATAACTTTGTGATGCTTAAGCTGCTAAAAAGTTGTGATAGTTTGTTAAGGCAGCAACAGAAAACTAATACAGTGAGTTATTTACATGAGACATCAAAATTATAGGAAAGAGATAACTGTGAAGGGATCTGATGATCACTAAGATGAAGAAAATGAATAAGGCAGAGGAATTCTCAGGGACCAACTGCATAAATAGAATATGTCCTTTATCTGGTCATAGGGCTTCTGCTGCCTGATACTGACTTTCAAATGAGCATTAGCACTTATATACAAAAGATGCACTAACAAGACACATGAACTTACAAGCTCTATGTTGGAGAAAAGATTGAGGTGAAAGGTCATATATGGTTAAAGAACAAAATTCACAGAACTTGAAAAAAAAAATTAATTAGGGTTCTAATCTGTAGTTTCTCTCAGTAATATTCTTACAAATAGTGACAATAAACCTAATGTCCATGAATCAAGCTAAAAGGAAAGTGAGTAAGGAGATGTTGGAAGCTCACTCTGATTTTGATTCTTTCAGTTTGTATTGGGCTTTTAGCACCTGTCAGAGACTTGCTAATTTTTTTCTCACTCTTTCTTGCTGCCAACAATGAGTTCATGGCACAGTCAAGGGAAAGGATAGAGAAATCCACAAACATTTTCTAAGGTCTGTTTCCCTGGTTATGTATTTTTCTTTCATTAAATTTTTGCCCATTCGTATGCCAGTGCCAGTGTTTCATATATAGTATCTTTATAATAATATGTTTAATGTTTATTAAAATAGGTTATCAGAACCATTATTCAGCTATTCTGAATTTTCTAGTTGTTACATGTTAGTCTCCACAATAAGGTTTAGAATTATTTTGACATCTTTAGATGTTAATAATAAATGAAAAATTTAATTTCTGTTGAGATTTTAGATACTCTTCAAAATAAAATTATGCATCCCAGGAACCTCAGAGGCAAACCTAAATTCAGAGGCTCCTTTTAAGACTCTGCTTTAATTCTTTCACATTCCATTGGCTGAATCAAATGTTGTGGTTCAGGGTTGTATAAATCCTCCTTAACGTAGAAGGAGGAGAAGAGTAAATACTTGCTTGATATGAATGTAATGCACTAAAATATATTGGAAGGTCAAAAATGGTATGGGAAATATGTAGAGCATAGGAAAGGGTATAGAGAATTTGGGGGGATTGTGTTGTGATATAGATAGTGTGTTCTGAGTAGTACAGAGATGACATTTAAGCACAGACCTGAAGGAGTTGAGAGAGTGCTCCATGTGGACAATTGAGAGAATAGCAATCCAGACAGAGGCAGCAGCCCATGCATAGTACCAAAGTGTGAGCATATCCACTGTTTTGAGGAATGATGAGTAGAAAGTAATTGAAGTGGATTCAGAGTAGCTTATACAAGGGAAGCAGCCATGGAAAGGAAATTACATTTTAAAAAGATGAGTATGTTTAATTTGGAAGGTAAACTCAAAAAGATTTTTTCATTGGAATGTGTAAAAAAAATGTTTTGGAAGGCACTAAAAGGTGTTTATGAAACTACTTAGAGCATAAAAGACTCTCTATGAACTACATTTGGCTTTTTGGCTTTCTTTCCAATTCATCTCTATTAATCTTTTACCCATTTCAACTACCAAGCTTCTATATTTTAGTATAAAATGATTACAACTCACTGAAAATTCTTTATGCAACGCATTTCTTAGTGCCAGTACCTGTGAAAGGTAATAGAGATGCCTGAATGAATGCAATGGAAATGCCTTCCACCGTTCTGACATTTATTCTCTAATTTGAGAAAGAAATGTCAGGCACATACAAAGCACATAAGCAAAGATGAAATTACATAAATTCTCAGAGACATTAAGGAGTGAAGTGAAAAATCAATAAGGAAAGGAGGTAATATCTAAGTTGGAGCCTAAAACATACAAAAGGGTCAACTGTAAAAAGAAGGACGAGATCTACACAGAGTGGGTAGCATGTACTGTAGCCATTATGAGATGTGCTAAGATATGCCCACTTTTTAAATAAACTATGCATAAATGCATATTATGCATAATTAACAAAATCAGTAAAATTAACTATTAGCAAAATTAGCATAGTTAGCAAAATTAACTATTAAAACTCCTAATTAGTTCACATGTAATTACCATAAACAGAGGCAGTATTATAAAGTATGCCCTAATAAATACACAAGCCTAGAAGCTAGAAATACTGGGTGAAAATCAGGCTCTGCTACTTACTAGCATGGTGATCTTGAACAAGTTAAATAATGTTTAGTTATTTCTTTTTTTTTTTTTTTTTTTTTTTTTTTTTTTTTTTTTTTTTTT
>NC_045436.1:122542651-122732790 GCF_002776525.5 Piliocolobus tephrosceles
TTTTTTTTTTGAGACGGAGTCTCGCTCTGTCGCCCAGGCTGGAGTGCCGTGGCTGGATCTCAGCTCATTGCAAGCTCCGCCTCCCGGGTTTAGGCCATTCTCCTGCCTCAGCCTCCCGAGTAGCTGGGACCACAGGCGCCGCCACCTCGCCCCGCTAGTTTTTTGTATTTTTAGTAGAGACGGGGTTTCACGGTGTTAGCCAGGGTGGTCTCGATCTCCTGACCTCGTGATCCACCCGTCTCGGCCTCCCAAAGTGCTGGGATTACAGGCTTGAGCCACCGCGCCCGGCATGTTTAGTTATTTCACTTTACTCGTGAGTACAGTGAAGGTTGTTGTAAACATTTGAATTATACGTGTAAAATCCTTTTACGGTATCTAGCATATAGAAGTAACTTCATCAGCGACTTTTACAGTCCAGATTATTATTATACAGTTTTACGTATAATTAATTTTGTCTTTAGCAAAATAAACTTTACAAACGTGTAAGAGGAACCAATAAAAATAATTTTAGGACATTTATCACTCTAGCCCATTGCAGATAGCTCTCTAAGGAATACTTTTTATGACGTCATATGTAATGTTTTAGCCACACTTTTCTTTATCTATTAAAACTACTCTTTGAATTTTAGGAAAGTTTAGCTATTTAAGATGTTAGTTAATGAAGTTTGTTACTGGAACATCAGTCTTACATATAATCGATTACATATTAAATGACTTTTCTAAATAACTCTGGGTTAATTAACAACTAAGCCTCCAATTCAAATGTAAATAGAAGTAAAATTACTTATAAAAAATACAATAGTTATTAACTGTTTGTCTCATCCAGGGTGAAAAGAGCCTAGAGAATGCCATTCTACTCTGATTCCACATGCAAACTATGACATATTTGGCAAATAAAAAGCAGAGTCTTGATCAAAAGGCATAGTGGCCAAACTAGAGTAAAGGAGGTTTATGCATAACACCTTTATTTATAGAAGGAAGAGATGTGATTATTAAGTCCAATAGTAGGCAAACCATTTCTTCCAGATTTTATAATATTTTCGGTAATAATCTTTTAACACACCTTTTCTTTTAAATGAAAGTAGTGTTTGTTAACCAATTTGATTTTCACACATTCGATTATTCTGAAAAAAAATGTTGAAGCTTATCTAATAGCATTATGACAACTGTGTTTGGGATGACAATACTGAAGAATATATGAGACTTGCCCTGATAGATTTTTGAGTCTATTAAGAGGGAAAGGCATGTACATTGTTCAATACAAAATAGACAGTTCAGTTTCCTGAGAACTGCTTTAGGAAGTTATAAGAGAGAGGTTAACATTCCAACAAGGAAAACAAACAAACAAACAAACAAACAAATGCCGCAAGGGTTAAAATGTAAAAATGTAAATGCACACAAGGGACAGACAGGTAAGGTGAGTGAAGAGTGTCCAGGTAGAAGACATAGGCATACATTATATGTTAAACACAGTCACGATCTTCATCACCACACAAAAATACAGTCTTCGATTTTTTTAAACTATAAAGCTTGCTTATTTTATCCACATTTTCGGTTAGAAAGACACTGGCTACTGAAAAATATAATTTGAATTAGGGCAAGTGAGATGATAAATGGCAAATTTTTGTCTCAGCGAGATGGTGGTGGGCTGGAGAAGGTTGGCTACAGGACCCCATATTGGCATGACTCCAGCTGATTGGTGGCCACTGATATTAGGGGCTTGGTATTGCCAAACCTTCTAACTTTCAAGAGAAGCTAGAATGCAGGTTTTGGATGTAAAACCTCTTCATATTCAAAATTAGACCAAGTTATTAAAAATTGAAAAATAAAAGTGTGTCTGGGCCACATGAAATGCGTACGCTGGCTGAATTCAGCCGGAAGAGGAAGAAATTTGCAACTCCTCCCTGCGGTAATGCTTTATTAGGATATGAAAGAACAGGAGACATCTTTATCTCATGACAATCATTTCTAAAAGTCTATGCTTGGCTTAGGTTCATGTTTAATACCAAGAGTTGTCAGGATGACATACATTTATATAATTTACTTTATTCTATTCCTACCTTAAAACCTTTTTTTGCTATGAAATCTAAGAAAAGAGAATGACATGTATGATCTCACAAATATGAGAATATATGATTCTAAAATTGTGATCTAATACCTTTACCAAAAATATCAGTATCCTATGTAATAAATTTATAAACCAGTTCATTGGTGTCATCCCCTCCAAAAAGAATTCCTATGAGTTATTTGTACAACCTATCAGTTGTACAAAAGGTGATAAAACACTTACCTCCTAAACCATGGTGTTAGTATACTCAGGATAAACTGAAGCATATTGCAACTGAGAGGTATTAATTATTTCATAAATTGCATTTTTTCGTTTATAAACTTTTTTCCATAAGTCTTTGGTTAAAATCTCACAAATAACTGAGGTCCAAATCAACAGCAAATTCCAGGGGTCTTCAATAATCAATAGTTTTATATGCCTTCTCTTCATATTCTCATTTATACTGTCTGATTAAGAATATGAATTATTACTATTAATTAAAGAAATCAAATTTTCAGACTCAAGAAACAAATGTAGCAATAAATGGAAACATAATTTTAAAATCTGTGCCTAAAAATATATAATCGACAGAAGGAAAAATTCTCTTTCACAAAATGTCTTTTCTCTGGCAGCATTCCCTTATGAATTCTTATTTTTCAAAATGACTTTCCAAGGAATGTTTTTCATCTGAATCACCATAATTCTGTTTCAATGCCTCAGCATCATTTTCAATACTGTATGACTGATAAAAAATTTAAAAATGGTTTTACTCAATGTGCTGGGTCTTGCTTTTTTCCACTTCCAAAGAAATAATTTTTCTTATTTTTTTATTCCTTCTGATTTCCCCTTTCTCATGTATGTTTCTTCTGCCTCCCCCTATCCTTATGTTCCCCTAATTCCAGCAAAACCTTGAACTTAATAGATCCCCTGGAAACCTCCCCCACCCCTTTTTAATTCTAGATCTCTTGGGACTGTATTTCATGGCAAAACCCTATTAGCTTATTTTGATGTTTTTATCTTTCTGTGATTGGGAACCAGTTCATGCAGCCCAAACAGACAATTTTCTGAGGGCACTAAGTGGATTTTCAGATCTCCTTTGAGGAGAAATGAGCTTCAATAAAACATTAGACCACTACTAAAGTTTACTGGCTTGAGTGATGTAACTTCGTGTGTGGTTCCTGCCTTTACTGTAAGTTTACACTCCCGTGAACATTAACTCTGCCCCACAGTAGTGCTTTAAGTGAAGGTTTGCACGCAAATATGGCTTCCATGAAAGTTACCT
Source organism: Piliocolobus tephrosceles (assembly GCF_002776525.5). NCBI lineage: Eukaryota > Metazoa > Chordata > Mammalia > Primates > Cercopithecidae > Piliocolobus > Piliocolobus tephrosceles. The sequence continues at coordinate 122,545,981 of NC_045436.1, forward strand.
CGGGCTAAAGTACTTCCATCATCGACAAAATGAAGCGTCACACTAGATCTCTGGTGGTTTAGTTGGCCTCAGATTCAGTTGTGGCTCATGTTTTATTAATGTGGTGAGATTGTCTTTTATTTTCAGCCTCCCACAGCAGGTGAGCTTGTCATATTCACTAAGAGAGAACGAGAGAAGATTGCCCACCACTTGCGTGAATTGTTTCCGCAGTTCTTAATTTCTGTTGAGAGGCACGCAATATAAACAAAGTTTTGCTTAACTGTCGGAACATTTGTCAAGGATTTGATACACGCAAACCTCCATTTTTATGCTACGCTATGAAAATGCTGCAGTGTTGCTCCTCTGAGTAACCATGTGCATGCCAAGCAGAGTCTCAGAATTAAGGTATTTGAACAATTTATCTGGCTTTAGTCTAAGGAAAAGAAATCTCACCATCCAGAAAACTAGGCGGGTGGCCTGGAAATGAGTAAAAATCATAGAAAAGAGAGGTTCTTGTTTTAGTATGGTGAGCTTAACTTTTTCCCACCCTATTTTCCTATAGTGGAATTTCTTTGTCTTTTCTTTCTTTTTTTTTTTCAAGTATAGAAAAGGCCATATCCTTAAAGTTATAACCGCTGTTAAAAGTTAAGTTCTTCAGGATACTACAATGTGCTAGAAAAACCTTCACATTTTATCCTATTCTCTGTATCCAATATACCAGTAAACACAAGAATATTTTTCTTATGAATTAAATTTGTCAACAATTAAGAAGAGAATTATACTTTCTTTTTTTTTTTTTTTTTTTTTTTGAGACCAAATCTCGCTCCACTGCCCAAGCTGGAATGCGGTGGCATGATCTCGGCTCACTGCAACCTCTGCCTCCTGGGTTCAGGCGATTCTCCTGCCTTAGCCTCCCCAGTAGCTGGGATTACAGGCATGCACCACGCCTGGCTAATTTTCATATTTTTAGTAGAGACGGGGTTTCATTATATTGGCCAGGCTGGTCTTGAACTCTTGACCTCAAATGATTTGCCTGCCTCAGGCTCCCAAAGTGCTGGGATTACAGGCATTAGTCACCACACCTGGCCTGAGAATTCTTATTGTGTAGTCTCTGAATTTCTCTCTTTCTTTCTGTAAATTGTTTGTCCTATTTACAGATTACTTTTTAATTTGACAGGACCTACCGTTCAAGACAGCACAGATACAAATTCTATGCTGCAAATAATGATGAATAATAACATACTGATCAATGGGTTCTGTATAGTAATTTAATTAAGTGGGCTTCATAAATCTTGGGAAACAAGATTGCATTGTTTATTTCTTTTTATTTTTTGAAATGACAATATAATAAAAATTGGGTAAAAATATGTGTATGCACACACACATACTTTATAGATACACATATTTATTCAACTCTGAATTTTAAAAGTTAAACATTATGTTTAGTTCTTGTTTATTCTATTTACTATGAAAATTATTGTATTTTCTATTTTAAACAACTCTAAAGGTCATACATCTATAATACAAGTCAGGTAATGCTTTCTCCAATATCTAATATATTAATTGAATCATAGAATAAGAAAGTGTGGGTACTACTAATGCATTAAGGACTTTCTAATCTTGAATTTTCAAGTTTGGCTACATATCCAAATATGTCTGTAAATTTTATAGTTAGACTCTATTGTTAGTTTAATGTGTATTGTCAAATTCTCCCCCTTTTTATTTGTGCTTTGGGAATTCTTCTCTATAAGATCCCTTATTCTGTGTTTTGAATTACTTATATCTAATTAAAACCTATAGAATGAACAAATAAATGGTGTGTAGAAGCTTAGGCTCATAGTTGACACTATTATAAATATAAACTTGCCTAAAAAGCTAATTGGTCAATTTTACCTTAGGGATCTGCAATTAACATGAAAAATCTTGTCACTATTTCAGTTAGCATTATCTTTTGAATACTCGATTTGAATGCTGGATTTAAATACTTGAAAGTGATTATCTTTTGAATAGTCGATCATTGAAAGAAGTTATGCCTTTTAAAAATCTTGATATTGTAATTCTAGTATAATATTGAATGTGATTTAAGTAATTTACCCAATATTCTTTACCCAGTGAGACATGGAAAATAACCTAAACCAACATCTATATAATTCTAGAGCACATCTTCCTCCTGAAATAATCACATAAATTGCAAGTAGGATGATGTTACCTCTAGAGGAGCAGGAGTCAAGAGAATAGTTTTAAATTAAGCTGGATTAAGCAACTGTTTTTGAGTTCAGATGATAGAGGTACTTGAACTACTCTTCTTTAGAACAGTGAATAAAAGCCTTTCCCATTTCTAACATAAAGATGATAATAGCTTTAATTTATAATAGAAAATTATGAAGATTAAACAGTTGCTCTTAAGATAGTGCAAACTGACAAAATGTGCTAGCACTTTGTGGTAGGCAGAATTCTTTAGATATTCCCTCAAAATTCCTGTCCCTTGGTTATTAAAGCAAATACTAATCTAGGAGCTGCTTTGAAAGGACCTTTCAGATGGAATGAAAGTTACCAGACCTTAAAATAGGGAGATTACTCTGCTATCTGGGTGGGCCCAGTCAAAACACTTGAGTCCTTAGAAATGCATCTGAAAGGGAGGCAGAAGGGAGATGACGGTGAGGGGAGGTCAGAAATATTTGGAGTGTGTGGACCAGACCTGCTGCTGCTGGGGACAGGGTGTGTGTGTAAAACACAGGAAACGTAGACAGCCTCTGAGAGTAAAGTCCCACTCTGACTTATATTCAACAGCTGCAATAGGGGCTATTGTAGCTGCAAAGAACTCAATTAGGCCAACAGTCTGAATGAACTTGGAAGCAGATTCACCCCAAGAGCCTCTGGAAAAGAATGCGGCACTGCTGATATGTTGGTTTTGGCTTTGTGAGACTTTAACCAGAGAACCAGCTAAGTCTTGCCTTGCCTGGATTTCTGACTCTAAAACAATGTGAGACAATGAATTGATGTTTTATGCCATTAACTTTGCAGCAATTTGTTGAAACAGCAATAGAAACTAATATGTACTTATTTTCTAAGCAGGTGTAATGAATGATAATGTGACCTCACTGGAATGCAAGGATGTCTTTTCCAATTGATATGAATTTTACACCAATATTGAAGCTATAAATGCGTTATAGGATAATAGACAAATATTGAAGAAACTGATGCATTATTAAATGGAAAAAAGTTAACATTTAGAGTGAGTGGGTGAATTCCTTATTTCTCTTAAATCTGCAATAGTCATATAAACAAAAACTGAGAGGGACAAGGATATAGCTGTGCAAGCTATTTTATGTTAAACTACCAGTAGTTAAGCTATGGTTTGAATGTTTGGGTCCCCTTCAAAATTTATGTTAAAGCTTAATCTCCAATGAAATAGTATTAAGAGGTGGTACCTTTAGGAAACAATTCAGTCAGGACATTTCCTCCCTTGTGAATGGGATTAAGGACATCATAAAAGTGGCATTATACGGTGGTAGGTCCCTTTTTGCCTTTCTGTCCCTTCACCAGGAAAGGACACTTGGAGAAAGCACTCCAAAGAGGAATGGGCCATGACCAGTGAATGCCAGCACCTTGATATTGGACTTCTCAGCCTCCAGAACTGTGAGAAATAAAGTTTTAAAATAAATTACCCTGTCTCAGGTATCCTGTTAAAGTGGCACGAACAGCCTAAAACAGCAGCCTGCATTGAGGTTCTAGTGTTATGAAAGCCAGGGCAAGAGATGAAACCAGCTCAGAAAAGAAATGAAGGAAATGGTAAATGAGGATAAAGAATGCTAATCTTGTGCTGTATTGAAAAAAGCTTTCAAGGAATTAATGACTCAAGAAACAATGTTATTGTATGTTGCTGTTAATGTTGCTTTAGCTAATTGTGACTTGACTTAAATCTAGACTTAAAGGGTTGATCATTTTTCTCCCTGGTGAGCCATATGGTTCACTCAGATACTTCTCCCTAGTTTCTGTTCAAATATCACATTGTCACTGGGACCTTACTGACACTCCATAAAAGTGTAAAATATCACCACATACCTCACTTCCACCCTCTTTTTGCAAGTTTTATATTTCTCAGCAAAATGTATGAAGAAAACATTTAGTTTTTTATTTGCTTGTACATCTCTTTTCTTCACCCGAATGTATGCTCTGTGGACATAGGAAGTATGTTTGTTCACTGCTCTGCCTCCAACATCTAGAAAATTATATAAGATGCTTAATTGTTTCCTGTTTGAAACTTTCTCCTCCATGTTATCACAGTATTTCCCTCCATCATTCCTCTTTAAACTTTCCAAACCATACAAGGCAAGGGAGTCTGATTCAAACTTAATTAAAATACAAATCCACTCAAATATTCTTATTTAGAAAAAATTTGCCCAGTGACCGAAGCAGTGAGAATATTTGCATTGCTCTACTTGACATTACTACTTTTGGCCATTTGTGTAAATTAGAGAACGTTTTTCTTCATTTTGTGCACCGTAAATTCAATTCTAAATAGAGATAAATTATTCTAATACACTGAAGTTTCTCATACCTCATTTTATTATCAACACAATTTCCAAAGAGTGCATGTATCTTTTCCCTCAAATTGTAATCCAAATGTGCTAAATAGTAAGGGTGGATTAACACTTTCATTTAAGAAAAGAGCTTATTTAGAAACAATGGAGTTTAAATAGCAGCTCAGTGTCACGCACTAACACCAGCACTTAGTACACCACACTAAAGAAAAAAGCAAGACACTCACATTTACTGGGAAATGAGAAAACCTGGAGTTCTTATCAACTTCCCACTAAAAGAGATGGTTCAAAGCTTCCAGTTTTGTTAAGTACCATTGTTCAACAGCACCATCTGACTTTTCTTACTGTTATGTAGCCAGTTTTAGCACACTAACCCAGAGAGAATGAAGATGCTGATGTATGTGGGTTCTTTGATGTATTTTTCTACCATGTTTTGAACCTTAACATTTGGTCGTTCTTATTTACAGTTTTGTATTTTTGTTGAAATATAAATCTAAATGGCAATGAGGGTTATTTGTGTAAAACGAGTTCCCACTGTGTAGTACATCCCATAAACAATGCATATGGTTTAATGTTCAAGCTGAAAATCAGAATCACATTTTAAAATGACTGCAGAGTAACATAGGCTGAAGCCAGTTTCTACAATTTAATTAGATTTATTTTTATGAGAAGATGTTCAAGATTATTTTACTCGAGATATTATTTTAGGCTTTCTCCTACAGGGCAATGATTATTGACACTATTTTCCGCTAACCACAGCATTTTGACTGAGAAGTAATTCTACCTTCACATTTTTGTCACATGGTATAACTAATAGGCTAAATTTTTCCAGCAAAGCACATTATATGTGTAAAAACAATTCAAACCCAGTAAATGCAGTTACTTAGAAACATTATAAGGAAATGTCACACCATAACATTTACCTGCTATGTTTTATTCTTTAACCCTCAAGCACTTTTGTTGTTTCCTGAGCTGAGATTAGTAACTTAAAAAGCTTTTATTAAACATGCACAATCTAAATGAAACACACAACCAACTGTAAATTCTCTCAATTAGACTTCCTGCAAATGACAAATGAGTGTGAATGTGCAATAAAACTTTGAATACCAGTGATTTAGTGCTAAGCAGAACTAGGGGATTTTTAGCAACAGATTGAATGCAATTGATTGTGTGATAAAAGGTAAGAAAAGTGTGTGGTGATTCTTTGTTTGCCCTTTCATTTCCTTAAATCAAGAGAGGATATTTGTAATGCAGAATTTATATTAACGTGCTTTGAGAAACAAGTTAGGACAAATAAAAGACACAACAATTCACAGATTAACAGTTGCATTATTTCAAGGCACCAGACCTCAACTCCTTTGGAAAATATAAGAATTACTTGTAGATAAGAAAAATTCATCCAGTGTGTCATTTATTTGCTTTTGTTTGTATGAAGGAACAATTTATGGTATTTCTTTACAGACCATAATTGACTTGCCTTAGACTTTTTGATAGAAGCTTAGTGTATATAAAGAAATTGGTTTGGTCTATATTAGCAATTTTGAGGCTTGATTGTAAGAGCCAAGTAGGTCTGCCGGAACTACATTTGACACTTTTATTTGTTTTCTGAAATATTGTATTTAACTTCATGTGGAGAAAATTTCAGGCCCTGTGAAATTTGTAAATTAATGATGCGGTTGTGAAAAGTAAACAGTATTTTCCTTTTAAATAGGATGACTGCAATATTGACTTGGAAGTTACTTTATTTTGTAATATATATTCAACTTCAAAAGGTATCTTTGAAACTAAATACAGCATTGGAAACACATCTTGAGGATTTATATATACAAGATTTATATGTGGTTACACGGTGACAACAAGCAACCCCAAATTCGTGTGACACAACAAGGTAATTGTCATTTATGCTACATGTCCATTAGCAGACAGCAACAGGGCACCACAATCAAAGCCCTTTTATGATCCAAGCTGACTAGGCATCGACCATCTTAAGAGTTGGTTGTTATATCAGAGGGAATGTCAGTTCTGGAAATCCTCAATCTAATGATAATACATGTTACGTCACTTACCGTATGTTTGTAAGGTTTTTGTATCAGTTCAAACCTCAAGAGCCTGCCAACAGACAACAGGAGGTGGTGTGGAGCAACATGCTGTTTTAATGAGCACCTGGGTGCAAGAGGGCTGAGGCCTAAAATGGCATCAGCCCCAAGTGAGGACGGGGCAAAAGTTTTGTAGTCTCCTGTAAACAGGAAGTGTCCTGGTCTGACGTAACTGCTACATAGTACCCAGACAGCATCCTTCTGGATTTTTCAGGGGTATGTGTCTTCCGGCCAGAGTAGGTGTCTTCCCGCAGCTCTCTTCCTGCTTTTGCTATCTTGCTGGCGCATGCTGCTGGCACACGCTGCTGGTGCAAGTGACCTTGCACCTTGGGACTGGTCCTTAGAAGGCAGGAATTATTCATCTCCTTAAGCTTTCAGCCTGGGGAGACTCTTACAATGTTACCTTATTGGCGAGAGCTGGTGTAAATCAATGAAAATGACTGAGGCAAGTCTCAATCATTTTCGGAGGTTTATTTGCTAAAGTTAAGGACATTCTCCTGGGAGACAGGTCTATACGTTTCTTCAAAGATGATTTTGAGGGGCTTTAATACTTAAAGAGGAACAGTGCATATTGGGGAAAGAGGTAAACATGTTAAAAGGTATGGGTAGGTAAGAAGACACAAACGGCTACATTCTTTTGAGTCTTTGATCAGGCTTTTACTGAATATATAATTTACATGTGAGAGGGGAGAAGAGGAATATTTTACATAACATAATGTAAACAACAGGGCAGAGGAAGCAATCAGATATACGTTTGTCTCAGGTGAGCAGAGGAAGGCCTTTGAGTTCTGTCCTTTGTCCTGAGCCTGTAAAGATAAGCTATCAATTTGCATTGCCATGGTGAAATTCAACAGGCCTGTTTTATGGGGTAAAGATTTGGGGGCCCACAAGGAATTTCCTTGTGGGCAAATTGTGAGGGAGGTATGTAACTTTTTATCTTAGTAGCTATCTTATTTAGGAACCAAATGGGAGACAGGTTTGCAAAACCCAGTTCCCAGCTTAAGTTTTGCCTTTGGCTTAGTGAGTTTGGGGTACTGATATTTATTTTCCTTTCATACTAGTCACATGACTCCATACAATCCTAATGAGAGATGGGCGAAAAATGTTATTCTACCATCTGCCTAAAAAGTAGACGACCAAATATACTTGTTTAATAGATTAATGGTTACCATATACACATAAGACCACATTAATTGTGATTCGTAGATACACACACGCCTGCAAACACAAATATACATGTTTTATATGCAGTTGTAGTACGATTGATTACTGTAAATCTGCCAGTTATTGTTTCATTTTTAATTTGTAGAGGATAGATAAAAATTTTTAGAATGCTATCTAATTTTATAGTTCTTGCTTAGCATAAATTGCAAACTAATTATAACAGGTGCTATGCCACTAAATGCAAATATAATAGGTTGTATGGCTCCAGAGTTGAAAGTATTTACTGTCTTTCCTTTTATGGGAAAAAATCCTCTGACACTTAGCTTAAAAATTTGGCTAGTTTTGACTTAGCTTACCTGAGATCGTTCTTCTCAGGTCTCTCATCCTTCCCCTGGAACATGTTCTTCTCTGACAATGATAACATGCAAGAGACAAAGATGTAAATAATTGTATAGTGTGAAGATATTCTGGAATGCACAAATAGAGAACATTTTGGCACGGAAAAATTGAAATAGCTGATGCCTAACTAAATTTAGATTAAAAATACTCCTCTGCCCTGGCAAAGAAAAATATCCTAGGATAGCTACCAATTTTTGAATGCTTAATATTTGACATATACCTTGCATGTATTTTCTGGTTTAAATTTCGACATTGCAATTTATTCTTTATGAATAATAAAACTGAGATGCCAGTGTGTTGAACAATTTCCACCAATTGTTACAACTAGTAAAGTGATAAAATTAGGATTTAAACTTCAGGTGTGTTTATGATAAGGATGACCCCATGTCCTGATATGCACAGTAGAGTTCTAGTTTTTGTATATTGTCCTAGTCTAATGATTAATATTTCTTTTTTTATCAAATTGTCCTGGTATGAATGATATATTAGATCATCACTCTAGTCTGAAGTCAGATCTCAACCACATCATCTTGAATCAAAGGAGAACAGGAAACTCAATGGAAAAGCTGTGCTTAACATACGCATCTTCCTTTTGTCTGAAGATAAAATGTATTTACAAAAGACTGATTTCTAGAAATAAAAATTCATTTTGTTCAGAAGTTAGGTCTCTTATTTCCATTTTGAGAAATAAGGAAAAATTAACAATATTGATCTCGATAGTATTGAGAACATTATGGTAATCTCATTTCTGAGTTACCCAACACATACAAAAAAATATGCTGTGTTATTTGTGTGTGTTTTGATATTTTGAAAGTTTATTGCAGGGGTTTACACAATATAAACCACAATAAGAGGAAAGAAACTCTTTCAGTCTAAAACTTCAGTCTAAAATCTTCAGTCTAAAACTGATTTTGAATTGTCCATATTGATATAATTTATTCTTTCATTTCTCCACATGAATCAAAGGAAACATATATATATATATATAATTAGACAAATTTACAGTCATAACAAAACGTTAAATGGCAGGCTGTGGAGAAAAATGAGGTTTATTAACTTGATTTTAGTAATAGAAGTTAGAGTCTGAGTTTATTTAATAATTTAAAATATTTGATCTATTAGTCCTTAACAGTTTGCAAGGAGTATTGAAATTTCACTAATTTATTTTCATCTTGCATATACTGTTAGTCTGTTAGCTTTCCTGGCTCCAAATCTAGTTATGTACAGAATCTGGTACTCAATAAACATTGATTAGCTGACTGATTGATCGATTGACTTAATACACAAATTCAGTGCACTTAGAAGAGAAATTTGAACTATTTTATTTTATTAGAACATAGTGATAAATCTATTCATATTTAACATTTTGTTGCAAATTTTTGAGAATTTGTTTTACTAATAAAGACATATATTCAGTAAACACTTTGATATCTGAGAAATATATGAGAAATGTATCTCAGAATTATATCTCAGAAATATCTGAGAAATATATGAGAATATATTCAGTAATATATGATGGACAGAAAGATTTCTTTTTTAAAAAGTAATGGAATTTAAGCAAGGAAGCGATTCTTAAGAGGATACCACACAGAAGAATATCAGATTCTAATATATTTAATAAAATGCTTTGATAAAGAATAGACTCAGTATTGGACTTAGCACTCATTGCTAATAATGAATTCAAGTGTAAAAACACAGTCAAATGTGACCAAAAAATTATAAGTTTTTTTTGTATTATATATTAAAATAGCCACTCTACAATTTTGGGACATATGATCCTGAAAACTCTCATGGTTTGAAAATCTTCAGTTAATGATAGAGCTTATGTTAAAAATAGCTGTAGGAGGAAGAGAGAAACCTGTGTAGGTATATGCACTTTTCTTAAAACATTTATTAGAAAAGATGAGAGAAAAGGCTATTTCTGTGTATTTTCTAGATGTTGTTTCATGTGCTTTTGTTTATTTTTGAAGACAGGACAACATATTTTCTTTAAAAATTTTTTTATTCTTATTTTTTGTGGGTAAATAGTAGGTGAATATATTTATGGGGTGCATGAGATATTTTGATACAAACCTGCAATGTCAAATAATCATATCACGGAGAATGAGGGATTCAACACCTCAAATGTTTATCTTTTGTTGTTCAAACAATCCAATTACACATTTTTAGTTATTTTAATATGTATAACTCATTTATCATTGATTAAAGTCACCCTGTTGTGCTATCAAATAGCACATCTTTTTCTTTCCATCTATTTATCCATCTATTTACTCATGAGCCATCCTCACCTCCCCCTTCCAGTCCCCGACTACACTTCCAAGCCTCTGATAACCATCCTTCTACCCTCTAGGTCCATGAGCTCAATTGTTTTGATTTTTAGATCCCAGAAATAAATGAGAATATGTGATGTTTGTCTTTCAGTGCCTGTCTTGATTCACTTAACTTGATGATCTGCAGTTCCATCCATGTTGTTGCAAATGACAGGATCATATTCTCTTTACAGCTGAATAATATTCCATTGTGTATATGTACCACATTTTCTTTACCCATTCATCTGTTGATGGATGCTAAGATTGTTTCAAATCTTAGCTGTTGGGCTGCAACAGATATGAGACTATAGATATCTCTTCAATATTACTGATTTTCATTCTTTTGGGTATATACCCAGGAGTGGAATTGCTGGATCATAAGGTAGCTCAATATTTAGCTTTCTGAAGAACCTCCAAACTGTTTTCCATAGTAGTTTTATTAATTTACATTCCCAAAAACAGTGTATGAGGGTTCCCTTTTCTCCACATCCTCAACAAAATTTGATATTGCCTGACTTTTGAATATAAGCCATTTTAACTAGGGTAATATGATATTTCATTTTCGTTTGAGTTGCATTTCTCTGAAGATCAATTATGTTGAGCACATTTGCATATGCCTATTTGCCATTTGTATATCTTCTTCTGAGAAATGCCTATTGCCTGTTGCTCATTTTTTGATCAAGTTATTAGATTTTTCTCTATAGAGTTGTTTGAGCTCACATTGGCTAGATATTAATACCTTGTCAGATGGGCAGATTGCAAATATTTTTTTCATATTCTGTGGGTTGTTTCTTCACTTTGTTGTTTCCTTTGCTGTGCAGAAACTTTTTAACTTGATATAATCCCATTTGTCTATTTTCCTTTGGTTCCATGTGCTTGTGTGATATTACTCAAGGAATTTTTGCCATGACCATTGTCATGAAGATTTTCTCCAATATTCTCTTGCAGTAGTTTCAAAGTTTGTGGTCTTAGGTTTTAATCCATTTTGATTGGATTTTCATATATGGTACGAGATGGGGTCTAGTTTTATTCCTCTGCATATGCATATCTGGTTTTCCCAGCACCATTTATTGAAAAGACTATCTTTTCCCAAGTGTAGGTTCTTGGTAATTTTGTCCAAAATAAGCTCACTGTAGGAGTGTGGATTTCTTCCTGGATGCTCTATTCTGTACCCTTGATCTATGTGCCTGTTTTTATGCCAGTACCATCCTGTTTTGGTTACTATAGTTATATAGCACATTTTTAAATCAGGTAATGTGATTTCTCCAATTTTGTTCTTTTTTTCTTAGAATAGCTTGGGCTATTCTGGGTCTTTGATGGTTTCATAAGAATTTTAGAATAGTTTTTTTTATTATTATTTATTTGAAGAGCATCATTGGTAATATCTTATTTTTCATGTCTGATTTTCTTGGTTTGGAACTTCTGTATTTTTTTCTTAGTCTAGCTAAAGGTTTGTCAATTTTTTTAACTTCCCAAAAATATTTTTTTTCACTTTTTTTGTATTAATTCATTTCAAGTTTATCTATGCTCTGATGTTTATTATTTATTTTATTTACTCATTTTGGGTTTAGTTTGCTCTTGCTTTTATAATTCCTTGATAAGCTTTGTTAGATTGTTTATTTGAAGCTTTTCTTCTTTTTTGACGTAGGCACTTATAGCTATAAACTTCCCTGTTAGTACTGCTTTTACCGTATCCCATAGTTTTTAGTATGTTGTATTTTCATTATCATTTGTTTCCAAAAATATTTTAAATTTCTTTCTTAATTTCTTCATTGACCCACTGGTAATTCAAAAACATATTGTTTAATTTCCATGCATTTCTATAGTTTCCAAAATTCGTCTTGTTATTAATTTCAAGTTGTATTTGTTCCTTTATGATCCGAGAAGATGCTTACTATTATTTAATTTTTTTAATTTATTTTTCATTTTACTTCTATTTTAATTTCAGCTGTTCATGTTTAGATTTGTTATATTGGTAAACTTGTGTCATGGGAATTTTTTGTACAGATTGTTTCATCACCCAGATATTAGACATAGTATCCAGTAATTTTCCAGATTCTCTCCCTACTCCCGCCCTCCACCCTCCAGTAGGCTCCAGTGTGCGTTTCTCCCCTCTATGTGTCCATATTTCCTCATCATTTAGCTCCCACTTATAAGTGAGAACATATGGTATTTGGTTTTCTGTTCCTGTGTTAGTTTGCTAAAGATAATGACCTCTAGCTCCATCCATGTTCCTGCAAAGGACATGATCTCTTTCTTTTCTTTTCTTTTTTTTTTTTTTGGCTACATAGTGTTTCATGGTATATATAAACCACATATTCTTCATCCAGTCTACCATTAATGGTCATTTAGGTTGATTCTATGTCTTTGTTATCATGAATAGTGCTGCAAGTAACATATGCATGCATGTGTCTTTAATGATAGAATGATTTATATTCCTTTGAGTATATACTCATTAATGGGATTTCTGAGTCAAATGACGCTTCTGTTTCTAGGTTTTCGAGAAACCACCACACTAGCTTCCATAATGGTTGAATGCTGCCACTAACACTAAGTGTTTCTTTTTCTCCACAACCCTGTGTCAACCACCACTATGCTGGGTTAGACTTGAAGCTAGCACAGTGCTGGGTCTCTTCCAAGGCCTGCTGTACCTACTTCCTTCCTACTGCCTATGTTCGCTCAATGTCCAGGGACTCTACAATTAGCAGGTGGCAAAGCCAGGCAGTGCTGTGTCTTCCATTCAGAGTGATGATGTCCCCAAAGCCCCAGGTGTGTACAGAGGTGCTGTTCAGGAGTCAGCGACTCCTGGAAAATCTTAGAAGTCTACCAGGCACTCTATCATTCTGCAGCTAAGCTTGCGCTCAAACCATAAGACATAGTTCTTCCCACTTTTTCCTCCCCTTTTCAAAGGCAGAGGAGCCTCACCCAGTGACCATATGTCACTGTCACTAGGAGTACTCCCAGACTACCACCGATGTTCCTGTAAGGCCCAAGGGCTCTTAGGTCAGCTTGCGGTGAATGTTTCCTGGCCTAGGAATAACCCTTTAAGACGGTGGCCTCACCTTTGGCCCAGGGCAGGTCCAGAGATGCTAAGAGTGACATCTTGGAATCAGGGACCCCAAGTGCCCACTTGGTGCTCTGCACCCCTGTGGCTGTGCGGGTATCTGAAGCCAGCAATTTTTGGAGGCTCACCTGAGATCCTTGACGTAGTACCTGAGTATCAAGACTTGTTATTTAGGGCATAAGGGCTCTTCAGTTAGCAGGTGATAAATGCTGCCAGGAACTAGCCCTTCCTTTCAAGGCAGCGGGTTCCTTTGTGGCCCAGGGTGTGTCTAGAAATGTTGTCTGGGATCTAAGTCTGTAATGGGCACCTCATAACTGACCAGTTCCCTATCCTGCTACGGCTGAGCTGGTATCCAAAGTGAAAGACAAAGTTTTTCCCACTATTTTCTCTCCTCTCAAGTGGAGAAGCTGTGAAGCTATGAGCTCTGCCGCCTTGCGTTAGAGGAGGGTTGATGTCAGCACTCCCTTAGCCACCCCCACTGGTATCTCAGCAGTCACATGCTTCCCAGTCCACTGTTTCCAGGCCCAGTTCAGCACCAGGACTTGCTTAAGAGTTGCAATCCTTATGACCTAGACTTCCCTTCAAGTTTTTTTTTTTTTTTTTTTTTTTTGAGGTGGAGTGCAGTGGCCGGATCTCAGCTCACTGCAAGCTCCGCCTCCCGGGTTCACGCCATTCTCCTGCCTCAGCCTCCCGAGTAGCTGAGACTACAGGCGCCCGCCACCTCGCCCAGCTAGTTTTTGTATTTTTAGTAGAGACGGGGTTTCACCGTGTTAGCCAGGATGGTCTCCATCTCCCGACCTCGTGATCCGCCCATCTCGGCCTCTCAAAGTGCTGGGATTACAGGCTTGAGCCACCGTGCCCGGCCATCCCCTTCAAGTTTACTTAGAGACCCAGAACACTCCAGCCCTTGGTTTTGAAGTTTGCCGGGAACTGAAGTTTGGACCCATGGGATTGGCAATTCCCCTCTGGCTAGAGCTGGTTTTAATGCTTCCTCTGTGGGTAGCCGTCAGCTCAGTTTCCTCCAGTTTTCCTTTCTGCTGTAACAGGACAGCACTGGGTTCAATGCCTCACAGTTGTGTTCTTACTCCCCCAGTGCTCCGGGACACACTCTGCACCATGTTGACACTGCTGGGGCATGGGGGAAATGTGGCGTTTGTGATTCAAGGCTGGTTTTCCTATTTCTTCAGTGTGTCTGTCAGCTATACAAAGTTATCATCAGGTTTTATGAGAGCTTATCTGATTTTTGTTTTTGTGAAGGTGTTTTTTTTTCTGCGTAGGTAGTTGCTCAATTACCTTGTTGGGGGAATGATCAGTGGAGCCTTCTGTTCCATCATCTTGCTCTGCCTCCTGACACCACAATCTGTATTTTCTAAGGTTTTATATTCTACTTTTAACCATAATGTAATGATGAGGATTAATATATTAAGTTATTTTTGATAAATGGAATCTGAGGTGAGAATAGATTCTCATTGGATAAAATCTGCACACAAGACAGGACTTGTGTAAACACACATAACATCTCTTAGATACCCACATTTTGCTTTCAGTGATTCAGTAGTTATTTCTGCTCAAATTTGAAACATTCAAGATCATGTGGATAATTCCAAATTGTTTGTAATGAGTCACTTAAAAAAAGTTGAAATCATGTCCATACATACTATATTGAATAAGGCAAGCATAAAAGTAACGTGTTTCAGATACGGGTCTTTTAAATTGCCCTAAGATTATTTTGTCATATTTTTGAAAGCTGTTCCAGATAGCTCCCAAGTTAGACAGTAATTATCAAAAAGACTACATATGTGAATACCGGTGTCCCTCCCAGATTAATTTTATCAGATTTTCTGTGTGAGGGGATTGGGGGATGGTATTTGCTTAACGTTCCCCAGGTGGTTATAAGTGAAACCAAGGTTGAAAACCACTGATCTAGAGCTCTGTGGAAGAACTTTATTTTCCTCAGTCTCTAACTATCCTTCCCAAAGGGGACGATAGAACTAAATTTTAAATGCATCCCTTGAGACATGGATGCAGTAAATAAAGAGGCGAGTGATGGAAGAAGTGGCTGTACCTCTTCTCTTCCCCTTTGATTCAGAGTCTGCTTCTTCTCCCTTAGGCCTGGTGAAGTGATATGATTGTTAGACACCGCCTGGTTAGCCTCTGCAAGTCTTGAACTTTGGCAGATTCAGCGCTAAAGCCCAGTAGAAAAGAGTCTGAACTGGAACTAGAAAGGAGAGCAGTATATCGAGGGAGGATATGTTTTGTTTCATTTTATTTTGTTTTCCCAGTTCAAAAACAATTGAATTTAAAACAAAGTTTCAAGATATAGAAAGAAGCTTCCTTCTTTCCTTCCTTTCTTCTACTCTTCCTTCCTGCCTTTCTTTTAACTTACCCTGCAAGAGAAACAAGCAATTCCAAATTAATTACATTATTGTTTAAGTGTACATTTAGTGCTTGCCATGAGTGCTATGGTATCTGAAGACACAAATTAGACATGTTTACTCTTTCTGAAAGGAGAAAAAGAATGTACAAAAATAGTTGTAATGCTATAAAAAAAGTTATGAAAGTATTACATATATTCTTCTATATTTCTTTAAATGCTATTGATATATTTTTCTAATGATCAGTCCTTAAAAACATACAGACATTTCCCAGCCACATTCTCAAACATAATTTTTAAACAAGTAGATAAAATAGATAGTAATATTCAGTTTTCTAAAGGAAAGTACCGATATTATAAAAAATAACGCTTTTTGATACCAGAATAAAAACCAGAAGCATTTTGTTTTGAGCTCTTGGTAGAGTAACCATGACAGAAGCCTGATGAGTAGGCAAATAAGTTGTGCAAATATTGTAATATTTAAATTAATATCTAATTTTGTAATATTCACTTCGTATGGTATAGGTAGGTAATATAACAAAATAATTTTTAAAAATTTAAAACTCTTAAGGCCTTAGCAATCTTCTATTCAAATTCTAACTTTTTATCTGTGAAAATGGAGAAGTTGGAAAATTGTGACTTTTGTGACATTAAAATTAATTTCTGCTATAATACTAAAAAGTTGATGTTTTACCACTCAATTTTGTGTTAGGTAACTCATAAAAGTTTTTTTTTTTAACTGTAACAAAAATATCAATTTTTTTTTTTTCTTTTTTTTGAGGTAGACTCTTGCTTTGTTGCTCAGGCTGGAGTGCAGTGGCAGGAACCAGCCTTGACCTCCTTGGCTCAAGTGACCCTCCAGCCTGAACCTCCCAAGTAGCTGGGACCACAGGTGCACACCAGCACACCCGACTAATTTTTTGACATTTTTAGAGAGACAGGGGTCGTCATGTTGTCCAGGCTGGTCTTGCACTCCTGGGATCAAGCGACATTCCCACCTCAGCTTCCTAAATTGCTGGGAATACAGGCATGGGCCACTACAACTAGCACTGGCTTATGATTTGTTTTCTTAATATTTTATGTAACAAATGTCAGACAGAATCATGTTTGTTTCAAAACCTTAACATAAAAATTGATAGGTATTCTAAAAATGAACAGACTTAAGGGGACATTTTTTATATGGAATTAGTATTTTCAAAATGACATCAATTTAAAGAAAGGCAGAGATTAATTAATAATTTACTAAAGATATTAGTAATATAAGAACACAAATTACTTAAAGAATTTTAACCATAAAGTACACTTACTACTTTAACAGATTGAAAATATAACACTATGTATTATGAAAGCCTCAAAATAATACATGTAGTAATAAAGGGATAAACATTTTTTCAAATAGTTTATTTTAAGATATCTTAAATTTTCATTAACTTTTACTAAACACTTTTTGTAAAATAAGAAAAAAGTTGGTATTATTGAAACATGCTACATTGATGGAAGATGATACCGGGAAGAAAAAATAGTAACGTTTAAAAATTATACATAGATCACAGAATCTGAAAAAATTTTGATAGATTTCTGAAGAGAGAGAGCATAAATGGAATCAAAATGATCATTTTTCTGTTCATGTCTAGCAAATGATATGTTAAAAATAACGTCTAGGCCGGGCACAGTGGCTCACACCTCTAATCCCAGCACTTTGGGAGGCTGAGGCAGGCGGATCATGAGGTCAGGAAATCGAGACCATCCTGGTGAACACGATGAAACCCCATCTCTACTAAAAATACAAAAAAGTTAGCCAGGCATGGTGGCGGGCACCTGTAGTAGTCCCAGCTACTCAGGAGGCTGAGGCTGAGGAATGGCGTGAACCTGGGAGGCAGAGTTTGCAGTGAGCTGAGATCGCGCCACTGCACTCGCCCCTGGCTACAGAGCTAGACTCCGTCTAAAAAAAATTACGTCTACATTAACGTTTACAGATTTGTAGTAACTATAATATGCAGATTTATGTGTTTATCTGAGTAAAAGTCTAGAGGGGGGTGAGATTAACACTGACTCTGATATGCATTATTTTTGTCAGTTTGGAAAGCTATATGGAGAGGGGAAACTATTTCGTAAAATAAGAAGGACCATTCTTTTTATATTTGTAAGTGTAATAAAGTAAATTTACATTGTGTCAAGTCATTTTAGACAAAGTGAATTGGGAAAAAAAGTAAAAGCAAAATGATTGCCTAGCAGATGCCTGCAGTTCTCATGAAGTACTAACATTGTGTGAGACACATACTGAAAATCACCCTGAGTTCTGTTAAATGTTTTTGCTACTCTATTAAAAATAAATAAAAATCTGTCAGGAATCCTTAAATCAGCATGGAACTCTGATGTTCACAAGCTTCCAGTTGAGCTTAAATATTACTCTGTAGTTCTGAGGTTTTCAATTGTTACGTAAGCAGTACATTAATAAATATATCAATTCTTCAAACATTAGATTTTTGTGCCTGCAATCTATCATTTTTTATCTTAAAAATAAAAAAAAAAAATAGTGCAGACCTCAGATTTCTTCTAAACAATGATAAATAAATCTATCAGTATGTCCATGGTATTATAATAACATCAACATTAACACCATATAAGTAGATCTTTTTAAAAGACTGACTTCCTTATTTCTAAGAAAAGAAAAATTAACACATTTATTCTTTCAGAAAAGAACAACAAAAACAAACCCAGTATTGGGAGAACGTGCTCCCGATGTTTAACGTGGGTTCTTTTCTATTTCCTAAGTGTCTCAGCTGGGTTGAGAAATAAAGGGAAAGAGCACAAGAGAGAGAAATTTAAAGCTGGGTGTCCGGGAGAGACATCACATGGCGGCAGGATCCCTGATGTTCCCCCAGCAGTAAAACCAGCAAGTTTTTATTAGCAATTTTCAAAAGGGGAGGGAGTGTACCAATAGGGTGTGGGTCACAGAGATCACATACTTCACAAGGTAATAAAATATCACAAAGCAAATGCAGGCAGGGCGAGATCACAGGACCACCAGATGAGGCTAAATTAAAATTAAAATTGCTAATGACCTTTCCGGCAGGCATTGTCTTTGATGACATCTTATCAGGAAACAGGGTTTGAGAGCAGACAACCTGTCTGACCAAAATTTATTAGGCGGGAATTTTCCTCCTCCTAATAAGCCGGGGAGTGCTACATGAGATCGGCTTATTTCATGCCTTGGGCTTCGACCATGAAAGACACAGGCCTCTAAAGGGGCCCTTTATAGGCCCACCCTCAGGGCGCATTCTCTTTCTCAGGGATGTACCATGCTGAGAATAAGAATTCAGCGATATTTCTCCTATTTGCTTATGAAAGAGGAGAAATATAGCTCTGTTCCGTCCGGTTCACCGGCAGCCAGTTCAAAGTTACCTCTCTTGTTCCCTGAACATCGCTGTTATCCTGTTCCTTTTTTAAGATGCCCAGATTTCATATTGTTCAAACACACATGCTCTACAATTTGTGCAGTTGACACAATCACAGGGTCCTGAGGGGACATTCATCCTCCTCAGTTGATGAAGAAGATGATAGGATTAAGAGATTGAAGTAAAGACAGACATAGGAAAACACAAGGGTATTGATTGGGGAAGTGATAACTGTCCATGAAATCGTCACAATTTATGTTCAGAGATTACAGTAAAGACAGGTGTAAGAAATTATAAAAGTATTAATTTGGGAAAGTAATAAATGTCAATGAAATCGACACAATTTATGTTCTTCTGCCGCGGCTTCAGCCGGTCCCTCCGTTTGGGGTCCCTGACTTCCCACAACAACCCAGAAACCCTAAAAATCCATTAAAAACAAATCTTAGATACTTAACTCCATTTTTATTTCCTTTTTATAAATTTGCTCTTGCTCACCCACATAGCCCACCTCTGCAAACATGATTCAATAAAACTTACTGGAAAATTTGAAAAGATCTGACTTTTAAGATACTTACAGACTGCTTTATGCTTATCAAAATTTAATTTGACTTAAAAATGTATTTTCAATTAATAACTTAAGCAGTATTTTGCTGATTCAATTTGTGAAAAAGATCTACTTTTTTGGTAATTGAAATTTTTGACAACTTTCTTTAACATTTAAAGTAAACTTGCCTAAGCATTTCTAAATATTGGATTTAAAATAAATACTCCGGAATTTAATGGGTGCTTTGGTTACATCTTTGAATTCTCACCTCATCTGCATCGTTCCTTACTCTTTTATGCTTTTCATGATATAAATATTTTATAAAGTTTTTTTCATATACAAATATGTAGTTTTGTAAAGAAGACTTATGAATCCATAATAGTATTTTTATTTTATTTTATTTTACTTTTTTTTTTTTTTTTACAGAGTCTCGCTCTGTCGCCCAGGCTGCAGTTCAGTGGTGCAATCTTGGCTCACTGCAAGCTCCACCTCCCGGGTTCATGCCATTCTCCTGCCTCAGCCTCCCAAGTAGCTGGGACTAGGGGAGCCTGCCACCACGCCACACTAATTTTTCGTATTTTTAGAAGAGACGGGTTTTCACCATGTTAGCCAGGATAGTCTCAATTTCCTTACCTCCTGATCCGCCTGCCTCGGCCTCCCAAAGTGCTGGGATTACAGGCCTGAGCCACTGCGTACAGCCCATAATAGTATTTTTAAATTAATTGAATGTTATGGAATTTAAAGTACACTTATTTGATCTTGATCTTATTTCTTTGAATTGAAAATGTTGGTTCATAAGAGCATTAACATGTATACTCATTTGCATTATTCTAAATAATCAGTTAATTTAAAAGAATAATACTAATTTTACTCCAACACTTAGACTCCCAAATAATATTTACATTTCTTTATGCTTCTATGTTACCATAAACTCACTTAAAGTAATTTATTCCTCTATGTGGCTATGTCACTTCCTTATATATGGTTAGGTTTATTTGTTATATTTCTTTTCAGTTTGGTGAGAAGTTTGCTTCTTTAAATTTAAATTTTCTTTGTGAATATGTGAAAGATTTGTATATTTTCTAAACCAAGACTATGTCACAAAATGTATTCCGACAGGATTCTATTCTACCCTTACTTATTCACCCTTGGTCTCTCCCTCTTTCTGGAAATAATTATTTGTATTAATGTATGGATTAGGTGAACACGTTTTATTTTCTTTCTTAGTTAACATTTACTTATATCATATTGATTTTAGGATTTTATATAGAATACTAATTTGATCTTAGACTGAACTGCTTTGGAAATTCTCAGGACTAGGCCACTGTGGATTGAAAAAAAAAAAAAAAGTTTTCAAAGGAAATGGACTACCAAAATATCAGTCTTTTTCTTCTTTCTACTCTCACTGCTGCTCCATCCAGCCTTTCTAAATTTGATGAGTGGTTCTTTTATTTCTCCTGTTCTTCCTGGGTACTGGTCTTTTGTATTGGAAGGTGTTGACTTCATTTCCATCAGAGAGAGGTCAATTAGAAGGGGCATATTTGGGTTTATTTGGGGAATTTTTTTTTTTCATGATGATGTCAGTAGCTTCCTGATCTTATATTTTTTTCTATCTGGAAAAACTGAGGATTGAATTTCAGAGTATCTGTTTGTAACTTTGCATTCTCTGAATTGTAATTTTCCCAAATATAATGTAATTGTTAATACATAGCAAGGAATGTTGTAAAGAGAGCACAATTGAACAAAATAGTTATATGATCCCACTTACCACGCGAAGGCCTCACCTTCCAGTTCTTCCCACCATTGGTTATGATTGTACTTTGACAGAAATTTCTCTTAGTCTGTTTCCCTCTAAGACTCTCAGCTTCATGAATGCAGGGACCATATCTAATTTGTTTCTAGTTCTATCCCTAGTGTTGAACACACTGCCTGAGCTATTCATTTTTAATGTAATGAGCTCTTTCCACTGACATCAAAATACTCTCTTGGGAGTGAGCAGCTGTTCCATATACAAACTTTTTCTGAAGAGGTATACAGATACGTGAGATGGCCAATATAACACAAATACAAGAGAAACTTATGTTACTCCCAAATGCAGTATTTTATTTTAAGGATATATACTTGAGACACACATTTTCCTCTAAACTCTTATCAAAATCTTGTTACTATGAAACTTCACCTCATTTCTCTTCCACAAACCTGTTGCTTCCCCAGTTTCTGAATTTGTGATTCTCGTTACTAGATTGCCATGTCTTACGTACATCTACTTTCACTGATTTGACTTAGACATTTTCTCTTGCTTAATCACCTGCAAAGGCCTTTTGTTTAATTTCTCAATAGCTGATCTCACTCTTTTCTCTTTTTCCTGATGTAAAGAATCTTGAATTTCTTTGAATAAAACAACTTTTATGTCAATCTTTTTTTTTAAAACTGCTTTTAAAAATGTATAAAATTATGTGTAATATCTCTAATTGTTAATCAATGGTTTTTAGAATTTTTTTCTATCAGCCTATTCGATTATTTCTTATTTTGTGACTTATGTTCCAAACTTAGTAAATTTCTATTTATTTCCATTATATATGGTGTTTTTATATGGCTTCCTGCCTTTAAGTACAATCTTTCTTCAATTTGGAAGTCCTATCCTGCTCTCTTCTTGAAAGATATCTACTTAACTTTCAAAGCACAGATAAGCTATCACTTTCCACTTTGAAAATGTCGGATGCTACAGAGAATTAGCTACTTCATTTTCTGTAGCAATGGTATAAAAAAAAAATCACAGAGGTTTTTTTTTTTTTTGTCATCTACTTTCTATATGATTTTATCAAATTTGCACTCTTTTTTATGTGCTAAAACTGAGGTTCAAAAATATTGTGTAATTCAGGCAAGACAAAGTAACCTGAGGCCGTACTACTTAAGGCTTTGAAAAGATCTTTCAGAGTGGCACAGTGGTTCATGTCTGTATTCCCAGCAATTTGGGTGACTGAAGTGGGAGGATTGCATAAGCCTAGCACTTCAAGGCAAATCTAGGCAGTGTAGTGAGATCCCTGTCTCTACAAAAAATAAAAAAAATTAGCCAGGCATGGTGGTGTGCAACTGTAATCCCAACTACTTAGGAGGCTGAGGTGGGAGGATCACTTGAACTTGGGAGGAGGAGTTTACAGTGAGTTATGTTTGTGCTACTGCACTCCAGCCTGGGCAAGAGAGTGAGACCCTATCTCTAAAAACAAACAAACAAACAAACAAACCAAAATTCAAAAAAAGAAAAACTCCAAAAGTTTTTAGAATAAATCAGTTCCTGAATAAATAGATTTGTGAAAAATTCCTCGTGTTTACATAGGCATCAATTATTTCCACTGGACTTGGCTGATATTTAGCCAGGCCTGATTCTCATCCATTTGCTTATCTTTCTGTCTATCTAAGAGGAAAGAAACTTTCTCAATTATCATTTTCCTCATCTTCACCCTAATTTCTCTGAGCTAACTGAAAAGGAGTAGATCTCTGATGGTTCTCTAATTCCTCTTCATATCTGTAGCCAACGGTGAGCTCCTTGTGTTTATAAGCAACATGTGTCTCTGGTCTTCAGTTCTCATAGATATCTTCAATTCCTTTCCTTCCCAAATTCTTTATCTACTTTCTATTTGCCACCTACTACTTTTGATTTACATGATTTGAATTCTGATCTCTTGCTTGAGTTAAAGTCATACTCTTCTTTCTCTCCTGGTTTCTTGCTTACTACATTAGTTAGCATATGTATCGAAATGCATGTAGTAATAATGAGAATGGGGCATTCAGTGACTGAAATAAGATAAATGCTTACTTGTCTTTCTCATATCTCCAAGTTATGTTGGTTGAGATCTAGAATGTTCTTCCAGAACTAAAGCACTTTCCCTCCTCTTATGCATTTACCATCCCCAAGATGTTGTCTTGGTCCTCATGGTCCAAAATAAGGCACTGTTAAATCTGTATTCTAACCTTTTGTTTAATGAAAGAGTTGAACACAATGAGATAAACCAAAAGTTGCAAATGTTGCTTCTGTTCTTATGCCATTAGTGTAGACACAATCATATGACCATATCAAACTGTTCAAACTGCAAGAGAAATTATGAAATGTTGTAACTAAGTAAAACATCTGAAAGGTAAAATTAGAATAAAAACTAAAACTCAGTAGTATTCATTGGACTCATTGATTATTATTCTGAAGCCATGCTAATTTAACAGATATATATATATATATATATATTTCCAATTATTTAGTAGGAAATTGCACACATGAACTAGAAAGTCTGGGATTCAATCCCAGCACAGCCATTTAAAAATGTTGGATTTTGAACATGAATGTTTCTAAGCCTCAGTTTTTACAGCTGAAACTAGAATTTGTGGAAATTCTATCAATATACTATGAATTAATTGTAAAGTATTCTCTGTTGCATATTTCAGGAGTAGCATGCATGGTGACAAGAACAATGATCTTCACCCTATACTCATTCATTTCACCAACACTTCCCCTATCACTAAAGATATCACTCTTCATCACTAAAGAAAAAAATTATTTGAAATATTAATGCATGATGTTTTATTACTAAAAGGAAGAGAGAATGGATATTGTAATCATTAACACTTAAAGAAAAAAAAATACCCATACTCACCATATAATTTTTACTCTATACCTGCTCTATAACCTGTCTACCCTATGGTTTTTAATACACTGCTATATTGTATTGATAGTCACCTTTGCACCAGGGTCTTAGGGCAATGTATAATGATAACACACCTTAAATTTAGGGTGATTGTATTTACTCATCCATTCTACTTTATCCCACCTTTACCTATGCTTATTTGTAAAACAAATTATATACCTTCCCATAGAAAAGTATAAAATAAAAATTATGAATCTAATCTTCTGCATCTTCTTACTCTGCAAGACATTGTATAAGAGTGCAGTGACAATCCAGAGATATGCTACATTTAAACATATCAGTAATTTCTTATTAATAATTCTTAATACTGAATAACACTACAATTAAAATATTCTCTATTGAGTATGAATACTCTCTATAAAAATACTTTTTCTGTAAAACTTTACCTCATAGCCGTATATTAATTAAATGTGCCAGTAAAAGTGTCACAGCACAATAAATTTTAAATACACATGTTAAGTGAAGTTTGACATTGCTCAATATTTTAAAATATGCACTTAGTATAGCTTTGTTCCAAGGCACTCTCAAACTTTAAATTACTGGCTAACTTGATAAGTGAAAATTTATTAACTACCACCTAGTCTTTTTCAATTACTCCACATTAACTTTTTAACCTTGAATCCCACTGAGAGTAGCCTTCATATACATTTCCAAGTTTGTTATTTAGTCTTAGTGTCCACCTATATATTAGCATTCTCATAATAAAAACTAATTTTTATGGAGGTCAAACTGTGTCAGTTATCATAATAAATTCTTTGTAATCCTCATCCAACTCAATGAATTAGATTGGATTACTATGCTCTTTTTACATATGATGTAAATAAACGAAGCTTGCACAGAAGAAGACTCCTGACTAAGTAATTTTATCAAGACAGAAACTCAGGTACTCTATCTCTAAAACCTGAATTTTACCATGATAAATTTCTTCCTGTTGGTCAATTCTATGATACTCACCTATATATTAATAGATGAGGCAACTGTTTATTTAAGGTTGACATTCTATGAATATTATTTACAAATAGAATGATACATTTTAGTGACAAGCCTTTAAAAATTGCTTTAGGTTTTCCAAAATTTAAAAATTAAGACCATCAGCTTTTAGTGGTAAAGCGCTGGTTAAATGAATTCTGTCCATTTTTAGATTTGGTTTCTTTCTTCTTTAAAAATAAAATTCCACTTGTGTTTCTACATACATATTCCCTGTAGAGGAAATAGAGAACCCTATTAAATCAGATGAGATATTAGCTACACTTTTAAATTTAGAACAGAGAGCAGTGGCTTAAGCAAGATCATATCATTCTCTTCCAAAAATTATGTAATACAAGGTGACGTGAAAGAAGAGGAGTATCTTTTATATTGTTGCTTCTTCATCCCTTAGGATGTTAATCTCATCATGCCATATCTGAAAAGTCCCGTTGAATGTTAGAAAGCAGACTTGAATGGAGATCATTTTCTATTTAAAAGAATCATTAGACAGTTCAAACATCATTTCTGCTCACATCCTATTGAACAGAAGTTAGTTACATGACAACTTGCAATTGCAAAGGATGCGTGCTAATACTGTCTCTAATTAGGTGGTCACGTACCCAGGTAAAATTCTCACTATTCTGTTATAAGGAAAGAAAAATGGAATGGATATTGGGATAAGTAAGCATTAAAGCAAAGACCCTATAATTTCACCACCATCCAAGAAAAAAGAAAGCTAAAACATTTATATATATTCATTTCTAGTGATTTTTAAAATTTTTTCTCTGAGATTCTGACTACTAATTTCTTATTGATACAATTCATACTGAAATAAACATATAAAATACATTTGTTGTTTACATAAATTTTTGAGATAGATTCTTGAAAATGTAAATTTTTTGCCACACTGTATGGCACACACAAAAATCTGAAACAGTACTCAAAAATATTTGGCAAAAATAGTACTAATTTATTATGCTTGACAATAACTGATGCCTGAAAACTAAAATATATTTCAAAATGTATATCTAACACTTTGCAAATGTGATAGGTAAAATCTTTTTTAAAATGTACATTCATTTTATTTATTAATTATTATATATTTCTTAGTTAATAGGCCAGCTTTTTTTGTCCTCCACATTGTCTCTTCATGCATCTTCTCATATTAAGCAGAATTTAGCATTGGTTATATATTAATATAAGCTATATGTATTATGAATATTAATGGTTCAAGTTTTTTTTCAACATGCTTAATTTGAATATTTTTTCTGGTTTGACCTCTGCTTCTTACTTGTTTGTTTCCTCATTAATTTATTGATTTCCTGTGATGTTTCAGAACTTTAAATCTTTATGTTCCTAGTAGTTGAATTCATCAGTAAAGTTTTGAATGTCTATTTTATGCTTTGTTTGGCCAAGTATTTTTAGCCATTTTAAAATCAGTAACACATACATTACTGTTCTCATTTCGTTTATTTGTCCATAAATATTTGTGTTATTTTGTTATGAAATAATACAAGTGCATGATTAAAAAGAAAAAAATGCAAGTTACCCAAATTTAATAATGTTCATGCTAAATGTTACCTTACCTCATTATCTGGAAAAATTAGTTGCCAATTTCCCTGTATATTTTCTGCAGATTAATAGAAAGTATGTTTTATAAGGGTTTTAATATATATTATATCCTATGATAACTTGGTAAATGCAGCAATTATGGAACTACTGTACTATGTTATGAAGTCATCTGTACATTTCCTTGGAAGTTTTGATCAAAACAAAAAAATCTAACTGTATTTTTTATATTACCTGAAGGTATACTCTGCCCAATGTCTCACTATTCCTGTGTGGATGCTCAGGACTCCGGGTAACCACTATGTATGGTAACTTGCAACTCTGAGACAAGACTGACTGCTTGAGTGTCAACATTTCCTTGATAATGGCCTTTGAATTTTATTATCATCTGTCCAGGCTCTTTCCATATGTTATGTTGGCTAATTTTATTCTAGTGAAATGTGCAAATTGATATAGCTAAGGTGATTGATTTATTTATGAGATATATTTTTCAAAAATTTGATATTTATATTTACAAATTAAAAAGCAATAATTGATGAATGATTCTTACTATTTTAGGGAGATATTACTTGACTTCTGACATAGATTACACAGGTTTTATAAAATAACAGAGTTTTAAGGTATCAACTCAAAAAATGTTTTCTAATTTTCTATCTAATATTTGATGAAAATGTCTAATGAGAAGAGTGTTACAATATTTTGGCTTATTTAAAACCTTTAGTGGTTTGCTATACTTAGGAGTAGAGCTAAAAAGCAAAAGTATGGATATTTAATACAAGGAAATGTATTTAAAATATAATTCGTTCAATGCCTACATATAAACTATTATAAATAAATATTTAAATGACACTTATTTTCATGAAATCCACAAATAATACTGAAATTATATTTGTGCAATACTATAGAAGCATCTTTATTATTGCCTAAGTGATTTACAGTCTTGTGATATAACCACTATTGCTTCAGTAAAACAAAAGCAACAAATTCAATATATTAAATTCAAATTCAATTATTTCAAATTCAATTATTAAAATATTAACATTAGATTGATATGGAACCAAACGAAACATCACTTTAATCCATGGCTTAAAAGTAATATTATCCACAGTATGAAGTAGCTTCAATCTAATGTGGAACCAAGTGCAATTTTTCTTGCTATAGTCCAAGAATTATATTTTATTGAGGCCAAAACTGAGCTAGTCCCACCTAAAACTTTTTCAGGGTGTCTCTCATAAGTTCTTTTTTCAAAGAGATATAGAAAGATGAACAATGTGTTTGCTCAATCAATGTGTAAATTTTGTTGAGCGCTGCTATATGGCAGGCACTGTTCTAAATGCATTTGTATTTTGCCTTGTACATTTCTCCTTCTCTACCTTTACATTTTCTCTTTCTTCCATAGAGCTGGCAAAGGTTCAAGGCTTTTTTTTTTTAATATATATATACACATATAGATAGATAGATAGATAGATAGATAGAGATACATACACACACAAATATATGTATAACTGCATATATATTCTATGATGTATTTTTTTCACATGCAAACATTTTAAATTTTGAGATTCATTATTGCTTTACTGGTGTGTTAGAGTTTAATTCGTAGTTTTTTAATTTCTCTTAGTTGTTCACTAATAATGGTGCAACTCATAATCAGTGTCCTCTTAGTGTAACAAAATATGGTTCAGCAAAGTACTTAAAATAAGCACCTAGCTCATGCCATGTGTCCAATAGAAGTTAGCTCTTACTGCACCAAACTAACCAAAGAGCATGCAAAATGAATAAATATATAAACACATAAATAAAATACAACAACATATTCTTGCTCTCCAGGGACTTATTCTTGTATCTCAGAAGAAGAATATATTTGAACTCACTTCCTCAATAATATCTACTTAAATATTTTCAATATTTTCCAGTCTTTTCTCTCTCAATTTTTTTCACTATTACTGCACCTTTGGTGTTCCATGTACATGGGCAAACAAAAAAGCCTCTTCACTATATACTGCTAACTAATTAGTCCAAAACCTAGAGCACAAATAATTCAACTAATAATAACTCATTTTCCATTAAAGTGGTCCTAAATAGGTCCATGGTTGGAGGTTTGCTTGTCATCTCTTTTACTATATATATTTGATCTTTAGAGGAATGTTACCTAGCCTCAAGACTTTACATATATTCTGTACACTGACAACTCCCCAGTTTAAATCACTATCCTGAATTACTTACCTGAAATTTAAAATTAAACATCTAACTCCCAACACAGTATATCTCTAATAATTCTAGCAGACATCTCAAGCCTAAGACATCTACAAATACATGTTTTAGTCTGCTCTCATGCTGCTAATAAAGACTCACTCCTATGATTCAAGTACCTACCACCAGGTTCTTCCCAAAACAGATAGGAATTATGGAAGCAAATATTGATTTGGGTGGGATCACAGCCAAACCATATCATTCTGCCTCTGGACCCTCCCACATCTCCTAGCCTCACATTGTAAAACCAATCATGCCTTCCCAACAGTTCCCCAAAGTTTTAACTCATTCCAGCATTAACTCAAATGTCCACAGTCCGAAGTCTCATCTGATATAAGGCAAGTCCCTTCTGCCTATGAGCCTGTAAAATCAAAAGCAAGTTAGTTATTTCCTAGATAAAAGGAGGGTACAGGCATTGGCTAAATACACCTGGTCCAAATGGAAGCAATTGACCAAAAAGAAGGGGCTACCATCCTCATGCAAGTCCAAAATCCAACAGGGCAGTCATTAAACCTTACAGTTTCAAAATGGTCTCCTTTGATTCCGTCTCTCATATCCAGATCACAGTGATGCAAGAGATGGGCTCCCACAGCCTTGAGTAGCTCTTCTCCTGTGGTTTTACATAATTCATCTCCTCCTGTCTGCTTTTACAGGCTGATGTTGAGTGTCCGTGGCTTTTCAAGGTGCATGGTACAAGCTGTCAGTGGATCTACCATTCTAGGATCTGGAGGATGGTGGCCCTCTTCTCACAGCTCCATTAGGCAGTGCTCCAGTGGAAACTTTTTGTGGGGGCTCAAACCCCACATTTCCCTTCTGCATTGCACTAGCAGAGGCTCACCACGAGAGCTCCACTTCTGCACTACACTTCTACCTGGATATCCAGGCATTTCCATACATCCTCAGAAACCTAGGTGGAGGTTCCCAAACTTTAATTTTTGACTTCTGCACCCACAGGTCCAGCACCATGTGTAAGTCACCAAGGCCTGGAGCTTGCACCCTCTGAAGCAGCAGCCTGAGCTCTATGTTGACCCCTTTCAGCCATGGCTGAGATGCAGAGCACAAAGTCCTGAGACTGCACAAAGCCACTAGGCCATGGGCCCAGTCAAGGAAACCATTTTTCCCCCCTAGGCCTCCTGTTTTGTGATGGGAGGGTTGCCATGAAGACCTCTGACTTCCCCTGGACACATTTTTCCCATTGTCTTGGTGATTAACATTTGGCTCCTCATTACTTATGCAAATTTCTGCAGCCAGCTTCAATTTCTCCTTAGAAAATGGGATTTTCTTTTTTATTGCATTGTCACGCTGCAAACTTTTCAAACTTTTTGCTCTGCTTCCGTTTTAAACATAAGTTCCAATTCCAAACCATATCTTTGTGAATACATGAAACTGAATGCTTTTAACAGCACCCAAGACACATCATGAACTCTTTGCTGCTTACAAATTTCTTCTGCCAGATGCCCTAAATCATCTCTCTCAAGTACAAAGTTCCAGAAATCTCTAGGGTAGGGGCAAAATGCCACCAGTCTCTTTGCTAAAACATAGCAAGAGTCACCTTTGCTCCAGTTACCGACAAGTTCCTCATCTCCATCTGAGACCACCTCAACCTGGATTTTGTTGTCCACATCACCATCAGCATTTTGTTTAAAGTCATTCAAGAAGTCTCTATGAAGTTCCAAACTTTCACACATCTTCCTGTCTTCTGAGACCTCCAAGTCTCTAGGAAGTTCCAAATTTTCCCACATCATCTTGTCTTCTTCTGAGCCCTCCAAACTATTCCAACCTCTGCCTGTTACCAAGTTCCAAAATCACTTTCATATTTGTGGATATCTTTACAGCAGTGCCCCACTACCTGGTACCAATTCACTGTATTAATCTGTTCTTACATGGCTAATAGATATACACAAGACTGGGTAATTTATACAAGAAAAAGGTTTAATGGACTCACAGTTCCACATGGCTTGGGAGGCCTTACAATCATGGCAGAAGGTGAAGGGGTAGCAAGACCCATCTTACATGGCAGCAGGCAAGAGAGCATGTACAGGGGAACTCACCATTATAAAACCATAGGATCTCATGAGACTTGTTCATTATCATGAGAATAGCACAGGAAAGATGCACCACCATGATTCAATTACCTACTATTGGATCCCTTCCACAACATATGGGAATTATGGGAGCTACAGATCAAGATGAGATTTTGGTGGGGACATAGCCAAATCATATTAGTACATTTCTGAGTATTCATACCATTCCCCAACATAAAAACATAAAAAGCCTTCCTCTCCCACAGTGATCTCTGTCCCCTTCATGGGAACTTTATTATTCTAAGTATACAAAGTAAAAGTCTTAGGGTTATTGTTGCTACTCTTTGTCTAATCCATGAGCAAATCATTTCTGCTCTCTTTTCAGGATGAATTCAGAGACTCACGCCTCTGACCACAATAGTGATACTGGTATCAGATTAGGCTCTCTTGTGTAGAACACTGGAAAATGGGACAAAGTATGTGCCATAACTGTTTTTTTTTTTTTTTTTCAGAAAATGGAATTCAACAGCACTTATAAAAAATGAAACAAATATATCATCTTTATGTTTGCACAGAATCTTGTCCTGAAGGGAATTTCTAGAACACAATGAAGCAAGGCAAAATATAAGAATAACATGTTAGCCTCACAGAGCTGAGGAAACAGAAATAGTAGTTTGGGGAGACTGAGGAAGTTGAAATGTTTCAGGAGTCCTGGATTAAGAAGGAGATACTCAGGAAAATTCTCCATTGATCTGTAGAGCAGTGCCAGGCGTGTAATCTTCAAGCCCAAACAAATGCCAGCTGCTAAGAAAATATAATCTGAAAAACTAGCAGAGTTCAAACAGGGTTAGAAGATGTAATAATTCTAAACAACCAGAGTGAAGATACCTCACTAAATACTCAGGTCATTCAGTCAAGACCCAGAAAACGCCTCTTTTATAGAGAGCTAAACTAGCCCTAGAGTAAAGTTTTCACTAGAGCTATCACAACACAGTTTAAAACCATCACTAGTTATGGATCAAGATGATTCCAAGATAAAATAATTGCTTATCAGAACATAAATCAACACTCTTTTAAGGAAAGCAGCAAATCTAAATACTTCACAATATATTATTCACAATATCTAGCGTCCAATACAAATTATGAGAAGTAAAGAGCAGAATAATATGGCCTAGGACCAGGAGAAGAATCAATCTATAGAAGCAGAATCAGAGATTAGAAAGGTAACAAAATTACTAAAAAATCCTTAAAACAGCTATTATAGATATATTCACAAATTTAAAATAAAATAATGAGTAGAATATAATTAAGAAGAAATGGAATTTCTATAATTGAGTAATACTTCACTAAACAGATTATATACTACCAAAAAAAATAAATAAATCCTAATTAAGCAAAAACTTGATTTTGAAAAAAAAAGGGACAATATACACATTGATGCTTAAAATCAAAAAGAACTGAGAATACATATAAAGAGTCTCAGTGATGTGTGGAAAGTGTCAAATTGTCCTACCATATGTGATACTGGAGTTTCAGAAGGGGGAACAGAAAAATATACTTGTAAAAATAATAAAAATTTTCTGAAATTGATGAAAAATGTCAACCCAGAAACCCAAACCAGTCAAATAACCTCAGGTGGTAACAACGAAGAAAGATATGACAATGTTCTTTATAATTAAATTGTTGCAGAACAGTCATAAATGGAAAATCATAAAGATACTCAGAGTAAAAATAATTATAATGCATACAAGGAAACAAATATAATAGGGACTGCAGACTTCTTATTGTAGACAATGCAAGTCAGAAGAAAATGGAATTACATTTTAAGGAACTGAAAGAAAATAATAAAGTTGTCACTCTAAAATTCTAATCTTTAAAGAAGATGCATGAAAATCAAAGATTAAATAAAGATCTCTTCAGTGAAAGGAAAATTGAAGTTATTTACCTCCAGTGTACCTATGAAATCAAATAGAAAGATTTGAAGTGAAATTGCATGCTAGGAAGTAAAAATAAATTTTGCAGACTGAAGGAAAATAGTCACAGAACCATAGATCTACATAAAATAGTCACAGAACTATAGATCTACATAAGAGTGCCCCAAAGGGTAAGTACATAAACAAATATGAGTAGCTTCTTGCATTTTTAGAAAGATAATGAACAGTTTAACAGTAACAACACATTGTGAGGATTATTTTACCTGTATAAAATACATATAAATATATTTAATGTTAACATATATTTGAGTGTGTGTTAATATATATCAATAATAGTATAAGGCATATGATGCGGTAAGTGTTGAACTGGTATATTGTTTGAAAACAGATGGTAATAAGAAGATATAGGTGTTATGGGAAATCATAAGCACATGCCATTATAAAATAATACCATAATAAGAAAACTATAAATCAATATATTCACAACCATAGATGCAAAAATCCTCAAAACAGTGGTATTACGATACGGTGGTATAGGCC
Organism: Piliocolobus tephrosceles; assembly: GCF_002776525.5. Lineage (NCBI taxonomy): Eukaryota > Metazoa > Chordata > Mammalia > Primates > Cercopithecidae > Piliocolobus > Piliocolobus tephrosceles. Next base: position 122,579,835 of record NC_045436.1, read on the forward strand.
ATCATCACTTATCACCTGAGCTATTATAATAGCTTTTAAATTATTCTTCCTGCTTCATCATTTGCCTCTTTCTTTGATTCTGTATCTAACATAATTGCCAAAGTAATTTTTTAAAAGGTAAGACTTGTCCTATGTCAATTCTTTCCTCAATAACTTCCAAATGGCTCTACATTTTATTCTAGTAGAAATTCACTCTTTACTGTGTCAAATTTCTTGTCCCAAGGCCCTGCGTCATCTGACCTGAACTGTCTGTCTGACGTGACTTCTTGGAGATCTTCCGCTAATTATCTCTACTCTTGTGCTGCTACTGAGTATTTCTCAGATATACCAGTTTCCCTTTCCAATTCACAGCTACTGCAGATGGTTGTTCTCATTGCTAAGAAGCATGTCTCCCACATATCTATCAACTCACTCCTTGCCTCTCTTCCTTCAGGTCTTGTTCAAATTCTACCTTCTCACTAATGTGAAATTTGAATAGTTTCCTTCCAAACTTCCCCTATCTTAAATATTAAACTATCTTCTATCATTATTTTCTCCCCCGTTAATCTGCTTTATTTTTTTCTTAACACTTATCACTATATAACACAGTATTTGCTTTTTTGTCTTATATACTGCCTGCTCCCTCACTATTGATTATGCTCTATATTTTATTTACTGTTTATGCTCAGCACCCAGTACAATGTCTTGTACATTACCGAAGTTCATTAAGTATTTGTTGAAGAAAGAAGAAAAGAAAGGGAAGGAAGGAGGAGGAACTAACACATGGAATTCCATGTGTTAATGTTGCAAACATGTGAATGTGCAGTGCAGTTCAAATGTACAGTTCAGAGCAGTGTTAAATTCATTTGGATTAAGCATAAAAGGCTACATACTCTATATTAAATTTTTTCCTCAATTAAAATAAATCATTTGTATTGGTTTCAATAAAAGATAAATGAAGAGTTAATGAAAATGATTTTGCAAAGGTAATTGAGAACCAGTAGGTAAAGTATCAGGAACATTATACATGGTATTATGAACATTGTACATATAACTTTCTACAAAGTATCTGGAACATTGTACATAATTATCCATTAAATAGCATCTATCATAAGTGGAACTATGGATGATATATTTATAACATTTTCAAACAGCAAGATGTTTGACCCATAGCATTAGTGTATTTGTTGTCTCTTGCTGTGTAACAAATCACCCCAAAACTTATTTGCTGAAGATGTCAAACATTTATCTTACACATTTACTGAGGATCAGAAACCTGGGAGTTGACCTGGTTGGTTCTGGTTCAGGATCTTTAATGAGGTTGCCATTAAACTAGCTGGGGCAACAGTCATCCAAGACTTTACTAACCTGTCACTTGGCTTTTGTTAAAATACCTCTATTTCTTGATATGGGAGCCTTTCCATAGGACTGGTTCCCAAGTTGTAGATGGTTTCCTTCTATGTGAGTTATCTGAGAGAACAAGCAAGACTGAAGCCACAATGCCTTTTATAGGCAAAGGAGACTTACATTTGAGTCAGTGGACTGGGAGAGCCAGACCCACCCTTAGTCTGGGTGGGCACCATCTAATCAGCTGCTAGCATGACTAGTAGAAAAAGCAGGCAGAGGAACATGGAAAGACTAGATTTTCTTAGTCTTCCTTCCTACATCTTTCTCCAGTGCTGGATGCTTCTTGCCCTCAAACAGAGAACTCCAAGTTCTTTAGCTTTGGGACTCTTCGACCTTCAAACACAGACTGAAGGCTGCCCTGGTGGCTTACCTAATTTTGAGATTTTGGGATGTGGACTGGCTTCCTTGCTTCTCAGCTTGCAGATGGCCTATTGTGGGACTTCAGCTTGTGATCCTGTGAGTCAAAACTCCTTAATAAACTTCCCTTTATATATATCCTATTAGTTCTGTCCCTCTAGAGAACGCTGACTAATACAGTCTCCATGTAAAAATTGACCTCTGTGACCTACTGATTGATGATATCAGTTCCATGAGTTTATTTCCAAGTTTTCATGTTGTTATTCCCAAGTTTATATATCTGTTGAAATGCAAGCACTCAAGTAACTATATTAATTTGCATATAGCATACAACTTGAAACAAGATATTTTAATCAGTTTTTTTAATCTGGAGATATTTATAGATTTACATGGAATCTAAGAAATAATATAGAGAGATCTTGAGTACCTTTCACCTAATTTCCCCAAATGGCAACATCTTGTAAAGCTGTATGATTTTTCTGCTGGTATTTGGCTCAACCAGGGCAGGTGTTGGAGAAATACGTGTTCTTTCATCAGGCCACCCTCTTCCAGTCTTTCTGCTAGTGAGAATGTGCTTTTTGTTGAGCTTTATTTTTGGTCTGTGAGTGTTGGCAGTTTCACGTTGGAGGCTTCTGCAGTGCCCTTCCTGGGCTATATGTGAGAAATAAAGAAACTTATGGGACTCACTACTGCATCTCTCTCAAGCCCTGAGACTTCCAGGTATGAGCCTTCTTTCTCTTTCCACCTTTCAGAATTGTCTTCTTCTTGTTTTGTGAAGTCCAGATGTTTTTAGTTATAAGAATGAAGAACTGGGATAACCATGGTTACTGCATATTGGTGAACCAGACTATGTTTTTAATTTGTGTCTGTAGAATGGGTTTGTAACTTACAAAAACAAAAAAAAAACAATACCGATGGATTTTACCTGGGTTGAGGAAAAAGAACATGTAGGTTGTGTGCCTAAAGTGATAGAAGAGGGATTACAGTGGGAGCAGAAGAGATATGAGGAATAAGTGACTATGAAAGAGCAACTTTAGTTGCCATGCCCATTTTTTTTTTTTTTTTTCTCGTGAATTACCCAAAATGCCAGTGTTTCTAAATGCTCAGGTTTTGAAGCCTGGCCCATTAAGTATTTTCTGGTCATTTTGACAATACTGCATTGCCATGTATTAGAAACTTTTCTTAATCTTTTTCCTCTTTGGAAGAAGTTATAGACAAGTACCTTTAATTTCAGTTTCTGCAGGTAACCCATCTTATTGTCTTGCATACCAAAATATACCTTTCCTTAATTGAAAAATGATAAACATCTTAACTCATTTTTATTAAGAAACTTGAAAGGTGAAATTCTTTCTGTAATAGTGAGCAGTACTTTTAAAATCTTTTTATTATCCAAGTTTCTTTTCCAAGTCCAACTAGTACATAGTATCATGATACTGTTTCTGATCTCTCTTTTCAACTTCTCCAGTACTGAGTCTCTGCCAGCTCTCTGTTCCTTCCTTTTTTCCCTTCACATTTTTTCTCTCTTTTTCCAGACTGACCCTTTGATCTTTCTAGCTTAAGTCAATCAAGCCAGTTTTGAGGTCCTTGCAAGTCCCACACTTTCCAATCCTAATCCATTATGCATCATTATATAACAAGACCTTCAATTTAGCTAACATAAGAGATTTATTTCTAGTTGTCAAACCGAGGGCTAACAATGTGAAATACACTCTGTGTTATTTCTTTTACCTTATCAAATTGGAAAAGTACATTTTTGTTTTGTTTTAAGAATTGGAGACTATTAGCCATGGTGAGGCATGAACATGTAAATCAAATAGAAGAAGGCATATTTGTTAGCTGAGGCAATTAAACTAGCATGATTGTGGAAATAATCAGATTGCCAAATTCATGTTACAAAATATCGTCCATTTAATCAATATCAGGGACTTACCCACTGTTTTCAAAAAGTGATAGAGCATCTGATGTTTTGATGCTATTTGATGAAACAACGATCCCAATAAATTTTTCAAGTTTTTAGAAAAAGTCTTATGTAAGTTTAAAAAAATATATATCTTTCAAATCTCATCAACTTGGAGATATATTACCTGAATTTTCTAGTGAAGACTGGAATGATTTAATGTTTATGGTAGTTTGTGTGGCTTTATATAGCAGTAGTAGAAAATTTGGCTGAATTGTAAACTGGCTGTCTAATATCACACTCCACATTTCAAAATGTTGTAATTGATAGAATGTTATAATTTTGTTCATAAGGCAAGGTATCGATCTTTAATTTGTAAAATCTCTTTATGCTGTTCTTTTTGAAGGAAGGACCTATAAAAATAAAAGCAGGGTCAAACTGTAGTATTCTTATTTAAAGGCATAGTGCTTAAAGGAAGACATCATTTTTTAAAAGGGGAGAAATTTAGCAAATTGTTTTCTGTAAGTCATAGGAATAATTACTTTCTGAGATAACTATAGATAAAAAAAAATCATAGTTTATTATGGTTATCTTGGAAAACCTATCTCCTTAGAATTGTTTAAAATGTAGAAATCTTAAATGTGATACAGCAAATGCTTATTGTGACTTTTCTGGGTAGTAAATAAATCTTGAAAATTGGTATCAGTTTATTCTTATGTTATTTGTACTTATTACTTCTTTCATATTCCACTCTTCATAAGTAAAATAGAGATAATATTTAACTCATATGTGCTTGTGGGACATAAAAATGATTAAAATGCATAAAATATAATAATTTTAATAACCTTTTATAAGAATACTTATACATTAAGCTATTTGTCTTCATTATACCCTTCAAAGTATAACAAGAAACTGAGATTGAGAGTTGCTAAATAATATTCCTAAAATTACAAGTGACTGTCAGAGGCAAGATTTAAATATATGTCCTATAAGTTCTTGCCAAACAGTGACTCCGTTACTCAAAGCCTTCTTATAGCAAGTTTAATACATCTCATCCCTTTAATGATGCATCTGTTAAATACGGTTGCAACATACCTTAGCAGTTGGACCTGAACTTATAGTTCTTTCTACATCTTACATTCTCTGTGCAACTTCTTATGTCCTTTATTGTTGGTTTCAAGGGTAGTTGCTTTCTCTAGCTTAGTACTAAAGCCTCAACATGCTATGTAGCAATTGTTTTGCACAATAAAAACCTATGTTGACTATTTACTGAATTGGGTTGGATTTGATTTTCAAAGGAATATTATACATTTTCTAAGAACCCAATCTTTCCAATCATGTTTCCAGGGTTTATACCCCACCTAGCTTAAAGGCTTGATGCCTTGGTTTCCTATAGGACAATAACTACGCAATATATATATATATATACCTACCTCCTAGGTTTGATGAAAAAGTTAAATGAGAGAATAGATACAAAGGGCTTAGAACAAACAATATCTGGGACATAGAAATTTCTCCTTAAGCTTTCTATTATTACAGCTGTTATTGTTGTTTGTCAACAGAAGCCAAGTGTTATTAGACATGTATGCTAGACATATGAAGAGTAGGCATAATACTGTGTGTTTGCTCTTTTAGATGGGAATTGTAAAAGAAAAAGGATGACTTACACTTAGGAATTAATTGCACTTCTGACGAATCAATTCAAAGCAAATGCACACTGCTTCTAGAAGGTAGAAAAGACAATCTATTCTTCTTGAGAAATTCAGCTCCAACTCTGATACCATCTCTTCTCTTGTATCTACTCAAGGGTTGGGTAGAAACAAAACCATTTTTATATAGCACATTTATCTTAACTAATGTAACGCAATGTGCACATATTTCGATAAGTGAGAAAGAAATCACTTGGAAAATCATAGCTAAAACTCTGGAAGATTTAGAAAAAAACAAATTGTAGCTTTAAAAATTCATAATGCCTGAAAGCAGCTTTTGTTGTAGGCAAAAAAGTAACACATCCTCCTCAGGAATTTGTCACCCATGTTTTTTAAATTCATGAATCTTTCTTTCTTTGTAAAAAGAAAAAAAAAAGCTTAATGATATTTTCCTATCTCTAAAACTTTTTAATATTATAGTTCTTAAGAAATAACTTAATGATGGTGTAAAAATCCAATTTTAAGGCCAAGTGCAGTGGATCACACCTGTAATCTCAGTACTTTGGCAGGGAGAGATGGATAAATTACTTGAGCTCAAGAGTTCACGACAAGCCTGGGATATGTAGCAAAACCTTGTCTCTACAAAAAATACAAAAACTAACCAGATGTGGTGGTATGCGTCTGTAGTCATAGCTACTTGGGAGGCTGAGGTGGAAAGATCACTGGAGCCCAGGAGGTCAAGCCGAAACGGCACCACTGCAATCCAGCCTGGGTGACACAGCAAGACCCTGTATTGAAATTAAATTTAAAAAATCAGATTTTATTAGAAACATCTACACTTGTTCTTAAGATTATATCATATGAGAAAAACTAAATCTTATTTATTGAACCATGTAGCAAGCAATGACATCACTGAAGAACACAAGCAAATAAGGGTCAAAAATATAGTATAAGCTTGGTAGTCTTTGTTCTCATACAAAAATCAACTTCAGTAGTATATATTTAGGGTTTTATTATTCTGTCTTCTGGTAATTGAGTATGTGCCATAGACCCATAATACATTTTCAAATATATCATGACTATTTCCTTGTGGTCTGTTGACTGAGATCAAGTGTTATGTGCTGTCTTTAGGGACTTTAGCCTACAAAGCCAAGAAATAGACTGTTAATCTAATAAGCTTTTAGCATCTTTTAACTAAAATGATGGTAACCAATATTATGCTAAGTGTTGTATTATTTATGAGCAATCTATTGCTCAGAAAAGATGCTCAAAGCATCAGCTGCAATGAATCTTCATCATTTTCAGCTATGTCAGACAGTAATGACACTCCATATATTTTTTCGTCCTTTTATCTCTTTCTCATTTTGCTCCCCAGTTACTTGATTTGGTAACACAACTCAGCTAAGAATATCTTAAAGCGATAAATTCTATTGATTAGAACGTATTTCCCTTTTGTTTTCTTTCTAACATCAGAATATTAATGGAACACCTAATGTATTCACAGTAGCACTTTTTACAGATTCCTTATGAGCAAGGTAACTGCATGCCATATACTATTTTCAAAGCTTACTTTAAAACAGTTTCTTGGTAAATAATCCAATGAACAATACATCAGGCATATGTCCAGATGTGGGGTATATCTATCTCTCTCTCTCTCTCTCTCTCTCTCTCTATATATATATATATATATCAAAACTAATCAAACTATATATATATATCAAATATATATATCAAAACTAATCAAAACTAATCAAATATATATATATATATATATAGAGAGAGAGAGAGAGTCTCAAAGAAGACAGAGGAGAGTTTTATTTATTATGGCTTCCCATATCTCAGCAAATTGTTTCCATAGCAAGCTGACTTTCTGGTCTCTACTCTGTCCATTTAGGTTTTGCCCTCATCCAACTATCTGTACTCAGGCATAACAAATTAAGATAAATTCCTCTATGCTATTCAGAGACTATTAATTCTTTACTCACTATCCATTGTTTATGCTTTGTAAGAAAAATAGATTTTATTGGAGAAAAGAAGAGAAAATATGCCCAATTAAAAAAATAAAATGTATCTGCTATCATCCTTTGCAAGGAACATTGCCATTTTACATCATAGTAGTCTATGAATTGTAATGAGAACTTATTTTATTGGGAATTCCAAAACTACTTAACACACACACACACACATACACACACACAGAAACACACACACACACACAAACACATACAGAGCCAACATTGACTATTGACCACTCACATTTCTCCTTTCTTCTACTATTAAAGTTGCCTTACTTACAGGTATCATCACGTGATTAATGTGATTTTTCCCAAAAGATAGCAGAACAGAAAGACAAAGAGATTGTGGTGTTATTGGAATCTTGGAGACTTTCCCAACCATAGACTGTCTCTCTCCAGATTTATCATTACGCGCACAGAATTCTCATTAATTTTGTTTTAGTTACTCTTTTTTAGGAATCTGAACCCATAGTGAAATAGGATCCTTTACTTTCATCTCCCTAAGAGATTTATATTTTAAAAGGGTATTTTGGAAGAACAATGAGTTAAATATCTAAAAAAAAACAGATTAGTAACCTTAATCAATTACTGTAGATTCTGCAATTGGAATTTTAAGGTTTGTGATACATGAAACAAGCTACTTTGTAGTTTCAATTATTAGCCCTTATTAAAATATTTAGTAATATAAAATAACATTATGCTTTAAACATTAACAGTTAATCATTCTCAGATTAGTTAAATCCTAGATTATTAACTCTGACAGCCTGTACAATTCTATGAAAGCAAGAGCGATTTATTTCTTGGCCAAAATATCCCTCGTCCCAGCAGGTAATTTAAAACACAGAGTGCTTTAAATAAATATTTTTAAATAGATGAGTAAAATATTGAAAAGATGAGCAAACCCAGCTTGTCCCCAACCATCAACAAAACTAATCAAATGTGGGTAATTATTTTTTGATGTTAAAGGCCTTTGTGCATGAATTCTGCCCTTGGACAAAGTGGTAACCAGCAGCAGTTACTCTTAAGACAAAGGGTTTAATTTTCTGAGGTGTCTTTCTACCTACCTCCCTTCCTCTTTCTCCCCTCTTCCTTCTTCCCTCTCCCTCTCTCTTCTGTTTTTTCTCTCTTCTTTTTAATTTTCTTGATACTTTTTACCAGCCCATTTGCTTAATGCACCCAGTCTCTATCTTTTCTATATCTCTTTGCAGTAAAAAATCTGACATTTTGAATAATGGAGATATTGAAAATAAATATATATATATATATGTATTGCTTCCTCATGAGAAAAATAAATCCACTGAATTGTTTTCCAATAATAAGTGCCTTTTTCATTGTCTATCTTAACTTTCTTTCCTATGACAGAAGAAATACATTTTTACTGATTAGTTCACATGGTCTAGCCTTCATATGAGCTTGGAGGTAGAATCAAGGTATTTTTTCGTACTAGAACACTACCATTAAAACCCAGTTAAAAGAAACATAACAACATGCAGAGGTATGCAGTGATTTAACCACAACTCCAAAGTAATAGTATTGCACATTGCACCAAAGGTATTGATTTTCAATACCTTTCTAAGTGCAGGAAAACTGGATTAAAAATATTGTGGTCTGTTTAAAAAAAAAAAGGCAGAAAAAATGACAAAGTTCACTGATCCTAGGTAGATTAATTTCAACTACTCCTCTTCTTATCTTTAGCTTGATCTTGAGCTTAATATCATATTGACCCCTTATTATGTCTCTGGTCAACTAGATAAAGTTCTGAACTAGAATTTCTGTAAAATTTTCTGCTGTATTTATATTAGTTTCTCTTAGGTGGAATACTGCACAGATTGGGAAATAAAAGTGTTTGGATTCACTGGAAATCTTTGCTCTTATAAACATTTCTGTGATGCAGGTTAGAACCTGACCTTAGTTTATCCTTGAAACGTACTAACAAGCTAACTGAAAAGTGTTTAGGGGGCTCTCTTGAATTAAATATCTATCTATCTATCTATCTATCTATCTATCTATCTATCTATCTATCTATCTATATATGTACTTAAAGCATCTCCCTTTGATTTAAGTGTCCTAGAGTCCAGCAATCCAGTCTCTCATTACAATTTCATTTCTGTATTATTATTAAAAGCATATATAGCATATGTGTTTAAAAGGGGTTATTTAAAATTATATCTGTCACATAATCTGAATTACTCACAAGAAGGATATTATACTAGGTTGGATGGCATCAGCTGTGACATTATAAACTCTAATATCAAGATAACCTTCTCTGAGAGGCTGAGTCCCAGCCTCTGTCAGGCTTGAGGAAGTGAATACAAACTACATTAATTCTAGAGTCAGCAATGCTATTTCCTAACTTCTTCAGGTGCTCAACATAAAATTACTACCACTCTTTTATTTTAATGTTTAAAACTCTCTTTCAGTTTTGTAAATGCATAATTTTCTTTCCAGAATGTAAAATTAAATTTAATAATAACCATATATAACATAATAAATTTACATGTTGGTAGGTTTATGCACAAAATACGTAAAATGTTTGGAGAGGTAAGCAATATTACAGAAGGTAAACATCAGGAGGATAGAGGTTGAGTAGTAGTCAAGAAAGTTTGAGTGTTATCTGCATTTTTTGCAATTTTTATTATGTCGAGATCTATACTTATATATATATTCTTTTCTTTTTTTCTTTTTTATTATACTTTGAGTTCTAGGGGCTGTAAACTAGTTCAACCATTGTGGAAGACAGTGTGGCAATTCCTCAAGGATCTAGAACTAGAAATACCATTGACCTAGCCATCCAATTACTGGGTATCTACCCAAAGGATTATAAATCATACTGCTATAAAGACACATGCACAAGTATGTTTATATATATATATATATATATATATATATATATATATATATTCTTAATTTAAATGGTTTTGTAATTAGCATATATAAACATTAATATGGATTAATTATACATATTATATAGCTTATATATTAACATATTAAAATAATAATATCTGAGAACTGGAAAGAAACTTAGAGATCATGTTTAGCATATTTGTGACAGAAAACCCCTGTTCTGATAGGTAGTAGGAGAGTTCTCTAGAGCTGACACCATTTTTATTAATATTTCTCTACTTTAAATATAAAACAAATATACATTAAGTCAACTGATTTACATTAAACTATAGTTTACCACTATGAATTTTTAAAATTGTTGAAAATGATTCTTTGAAAAAGAAAGTACAGCTTGCTAATACTGCAGTTGCTTAAATATTTTAATTTTGAAGTATGTCAATGACAAAATGGAAACAAAATATTTATATTCTAATACTACCAAATTTGTTGTTTTTCTTCTTATGATCCCTTTATTTGGCATTAAAATATAAATTTTCACGTGTATAAATGTAGCATTGTATACATTTCTTTTGCTATTAACATATGACTTTACAAATGTTTTCCATGCTGCTACATAAATCCGATTTTATAAAAATATTGATATATGACAATTATAAGTACTGAAGATCATAGTTCAAATAGGTAGAAAACATGTACAACAGATTATGTCCACATATGTATAGGTATATCGTTTTATTTTTATACTTCTTTCAGCAGTCTGAAATAAACAGAAACAGAATCCAGGAAAATTTAACTGACAGGGAGAAACACTTGGACTTAAAATTCATATGTCTTGTATCAATAATTTGATCCAACTATCCGTGGAACAATACAGGTAACTTTCAGTTTGCTGAGAATTACATTTCTAGTACTAGTACCATTCAGAATAGTAAAGATTTTGGAAAAAAAATAGATGAAAGAGAGGCAGAGAGAGTGACACATGGCTTAGCCAGTAAGTCAAATAACAGCAGGAAATAAACAGAAAAGAGAATGTCTTCATAGAAGCCTAAAAAATGCATGTGCATTTTCTGATAAAGGAGGTTTCTGGTCCCATGTATCAATGACTATACTGATTACACATTATACTTGTATACGTGTGTGTATATATCAATGACTATACTGATTACACATTATACTTCTATATGTGTGAGTGTATATATATAATATATGTATATTATAATGTACATATATATTATTTACTAATTATGGTATAAAATATGAAACACCATAACAGAAGTAAAATTACTCAGAAGAGGATTGACTCTCCAAAGACAAGCACGTAAGTTTAAAAAATCATTTCTTCTTTTAAAAAAATGTTTGTGGTGGAAAATAAAAGCAAAGCCAAACAAACCAACCTGAGTTTTCTAGATTCAGTCACCTCAGAAACATATTAAGCACTTCAGAAAAAACAAAACAAAAGAAAATACAGTTCTTATTTGGAGAAAGAAAACACAGCTATCTGCAGAAATGTAGCATAGCTAGAAAGCAAGAACATTTCTTTGTTTTCAGTTACCTATAGAAAATCATCTCTGTTGCAGAATAATTGTAATGCCACTAATTTCTGTACTAAGTTAAGGGAAGGCTGAAGACAGTCTGTTTTCTGGTTTTACCTGATGATCGACTCCTTCCTAGAATTTAAGAGCAATAAAACTGCCTAGCAATAATTTCCACAGTACACTAATTATTTCTTTGGTAGTGCAATAGTCAGTCCAAAGGATTCTGTTCAAAAGCTTAGAACCAGTGAGGTGTGAAGGGACCTGAGATTTTCTGTGGGATTGTGTGTATGAGTGTGGCATTCTGTGTTGGTGAGCTGAGACTGTGGTTTTTTTTACCTATAAGAGTAATAGGAGTCCCCATTGTCTTTTGTTTTACTTATTTACTTTTATTTTCTTAGCATATTGCATATGCAAAGGCTTCATACAATTCTCTGGATTTTTTTTTTTTTTTTTTTTTATGTCATGGCAGCACTAGTGACAAGTAAATATTTCCTTAAATTTTCATCTACCAGCTGATGAAACACCTAGGTAATACAGATTAATTACTGACCTGGGACTAGAGGTACAATTTTCTTATTTATTTTGCATGTTGGGTTGCTTTCAATCTACAAATATACACAGTATCAAAAACTTCATACATATCTGGGTATTACAATTAATTATTGGATTATGTCTAAAATTCATTCTTGTCATAACATTTAAAAAACTCATAGATGTTAATGGAAACACCAAAATCTGTAAAAGATTTTAAAGGGCTTGTTGTGAACCAAAATGATTGACTGCAGCCCAGAGAATACATAAACCCAAGAAGCCTTGAGAAAGTCATCCTGAGGACGTGGGGCTAAGGTTTTGTTTTACGCATTTTAAGGAGACAGAAATTGTTGGTAAAATTATAAATTAATACATGGAAAATTTCTAGTTCAGTCAGAAAATATAGGACATCTCAAAGCGAGAAGATTATAAATTAGAGATGGGTGTAGGGGCTCTTATTAGTTAGTTAACAGTTGGTAGAAAGAGTGAAGCTTTTTCTAAAGACTTGAAGTCAGTACAAAGGAATGCTTGAGTTAAGGTAAGGGAATTTGTCATCTATTATGTGATGATATACCAGAGCCAGATTGGAAAGTAAGTTGCATTACACTGAGTTAGTTAAAAAACCTATTTAATGCAATTTTATGGTTTGTAGGGTGTGACTTAACCTTTTCCTTACATGGCCTTAGGTCCTATTTATAATTTGGTATTGCCATAAAGAGTCCCTTCTGTCAGTCTTGTGATCTCTATTTTAATATTAACCCTGGTCAGTTGTGCCTGTACTCCAAAAGGGAGGGGGTATAATGAGGGATGTCTGACCTCCCTTCCTGTCATGACTAGAAATTTAGTTTTTAAGGTTTTTCTTGGATTCCCCTGGCTAAGGAGTGGTCTGTTCAGTCAACTGAGGGGCTTAGGATTTTAAGTTTAGTTTACATAGTCAAAATTTAGTTACATATGAAATTTTTTCCTGCCACTAATTGCATTCTCCAAAAATAATTAACAGTATGTTTGATGGTTAAAATTGAGTGTCAACTTGATTGGATTAAAGGAGGCAGAGTATTGATTCTGGGTGTATCTGTGAGGATGTTGCCAAAAGAGATTAACATTTGAGTCAGTGGACTGGGAAAGGCAGACCCACCCTTAATCTGGGTGGGTACCATCTAATCAGCTGCCAGTGCAGCTAGAGTATAAAGCAGGCAGAAAAATGTGAAGACTAGACTGGCCTAGCCTCCCAGCCTTCCTGCTCTCAAGCATCAGACTCCACATTCTTCAGTTTTGGGACTCAGACTGGCTTTCCCTGTTCTTCAGCTTACAGACAGCCTAATGTGGGATGTTGTGATCATGTGAGTTAATACTCAGTAAACTCCCATTTATATATATATATATATCCTACTAGTTCTGCACTGTAGGGAACCTTAATACAGTATGCATATTCTGTCATAGATTCTCCCAGAATGGATGCATGTGGAATACTATATTTATGGTATCTTAGAAATAATATACTATATTTAAATTATATATTGTACTTACATTAATAATTTTATATAATGTTATTTTGTATTTGTTCCTGTGTGTGTATTATTGCCTTATGCTATGTGGGTAGTTTATATAATACATTTTAAGGTAAATAATGAATATTTATGAAATTATATTTACCTAACTTTTGTAAAAGGAAATTTTAAAATATCAGGACCTCTAGAACTTCTTATATAAGGAGAAGGTCATTGCGACACTATCTTTCAAATGGATAACTGTTACTAACATTTTGCCTCAACCAGATCCCCATGGAAAGGTAAAAGGTCTCAGGCCTCTATGGAGGACTGCCTCTACAGATCATTCATCAATAAATTCTTTGCTGGGCTTCTATAAAGAAGGGCATGCCAATTGTAACTTTAAGTCTACAATCTAAGTCTAGTTCCTAAAACTAAAGTGTGTTCCATTCCACATGGATAATGTCATTATAAGCTCATCTTCCCAGGACAAGTCAATGGACAAAGTCAAGACTCTTTCTTCTACCTACTCAGAGATAGCTGCATAATTGACTATTCTTTTACTCCCTTTGTCTCTTCAGATATTCACCTTATCTCATGTAAAATATAGATTTACTGGTCACTAATTAAAGTCTCATAGGAATGTAACTATTCACCCAACCGACTACCTGCTCCTCTACTTATCTGTGTCCCTCAACCCCCCCATTTTTAAGGAACCATATAAATACTAAACCTGAAAACCTCATTGGAATAACAGTCACTCATTCATTTGAGTTGTCACTTTATAGAAATAATTCAAAAATTAGCACATTTTAATGTTATAAACAGTTATGTTATATGTCTTATACTTACTTTAAATTATAATTTTCTTTGGTTGATTTACTCTGAGAATTTATTACTATAGCTAAATAATAAAATTTTTCCTTATTGGTTATTTGCTTTTAAGAGACATAAAATTTTTTTGTGGAATTTTTTTCCTTAAAACAGTATGTTTAAGAGCATAGCTGGGAATATAAAATCAATATTTCTTGTAATTTCTAGAAAACTAACAAGGCTTAAAAATCTATGTGTAGATTTAGATCACAATTAATATATAAAAATAAAATAATATATAGACTATTTGTGTAAATCACATATAAATGATTTCATAATTTTTTCTTTCACCCAAGCCCTAATTCTCTATTGTATATTTGTAATAAAAGAAGTTATTATCTTTGAATTTAAATTTTTATACATGGTATAGGTATTCAAGTAAACTTTATTTTGTATAAAACATATTATCCTCTGCGTATACCAAGTAGAGACTGCTTAATCAAAAGCCTCTATGAGATAGAATTCATTGGCCGTAGGTAGGCAGGAGCCCTCAGCCTCAGCAAAGCCTCCAGAGGTAACACTAACCAACACCAGAGAAGTCTCACCATTGGTGAGAAAGCCTTGTAATAGCTCCACATGACACACTAACTGCTGCTATTCTACTAGGTGGAATCTTTCAAATGCTTATCATTACTTACTTTTATTCCTAACCTTTGATGATTCTGATTTATTTCCTTTTTCACTTTTATAATACTGATCTGGGGAGCTTTGATACATTGAATAATATATACAATTTAGTAAATATTTCTCATTTCAAAGATGCTACTTTTGCACTATATAATATTTGCTACACAGTAGTTTAAATGGCATTCAGTCAGTTTGTCTGCTCTCTTGGAATAACTTTGGGGGAACTTTATGATCTGGCTCCAATATACCTTTCTATAAAATCTTCACTAATTGCCTTAAAGAAACATCTTAACAAATAAAGACAATAGTCATTCTGCAGTCACCATTAGCAACTATATTCTATCCTTTTTCCTGTTATTCCTACATACCATGACTTTAACTTGGAAGCTCAGATATCCATTCTTCATGATTCTCTACCCGATCTTCCAGTCAGAATGGATATTACTGCAATAGGTTTTTCCCATAAAATTACTTTATATTATAACCTAATGTGTATATATATGTGTGTGTGTATATATACATATATATGTATCTGTATATGTGTGTATATATACATATATATGTATATATGCATATATATGAATGTATTGTGTAATTTAAACAGATTTTATGATTAGCATATATAAACATTAATATGGATTAATTATACATATTATATAGCTTATATATT
This sequence comes from Piliocolobus tephrosceles, assembly GCF_002776525.5. Taxonomy (NCBI): domain Eukaryota; kingdom Metazoa; phylum Chordata; class Mammalia; order Primates; family Cercopithecidae; genus Piliocolobus; species Piliocolobus tephrosceles. The sequence goes on from NC_045436.1 coordinate 122,595,706, forward strand.
AACATATTAAAATAATAATATCTGAGAACTGGAAAGAAACTTAGAGATCATTTTTAGCATATTTGTGACAGAAAACCCCCCTGTTCTGATAGGTAGTAGGAGAGTTCCCTAGAATTGGCACCATTTTTACTAATATATATATATCACCTTGAATTACATCCACTTCTGAATCTTCCATTCTAGATAAGCTACTTGGACATTTCATACTCTGCCCCAATCTCAACCCCTCAGTCTCCTACCTAGTTTAGAAATAGTAGATGCTTCCTAAAAAGATGCTGATTGAATCACTGGAATAATTCTATCACTGGAATCATCTCATAAGAAGGAGATTGATTAGGTTGCATGGCACCTTTTATTTCTGGTTCAATTTGCTACTTTTAAAAAAGCAGAAGTCAAATGTTATTAAAATATATAAAGAAATCATTTCATAAATACCTTTAGTTTCATAAAGCCATCCAGGCTACTCTGAAACAAAGCTCCTAAGGCACATCAGGCTTGAGCCAAAGCAGGATAGGGTTTCAGCCTAAACTATCAAGGTGGTGAAATGAGAGAACAAGCTTGGAGTTTTGAAGTTGTAGGTTGTAATTATGGATCTGACATGAGTGATCCTTGTGGACTTCACATCACTTATCCTGCTTGTGTTTTTGTAACATTTTTGGTAAAATTATGGCAATGGATGAGATCACCTGCCAAAGTCTTGCCTACTTCCAATTTGGCAATTTTCATAACAAAGTAAAAGTAATAAAAACACGTGAATTGTAAAACCTTAATATGTGTATAAACCCTTAATATGAGCTATAACATGAACCGTGGCAACTGAGAATTCTGGGGAGATTTATTGAATAAACTGGCCATACACTCTGGGTTTCTGCAGACAGTCGTCATTTATGATATTTACCTATATCCTGGTGCCCCATCTAGTTTAGCATTTTACCTGAGTTTTTGCCTGAGACACATTATTAGGAGTAGTTCAATATAAGTCAGAGAGGGATTTGTAGATGTGTGTTATAGTTTCTGCCATGGTCTTATGGGGTAGAGTGTAGGATGCTTGTGCTCTCAACAGAGATTTTAACTTTTATTACATGAATAAATATAAAAGAGAAGTAGTGATAGTCTATCTCTCCATTCCTGAAAATCTCAAAAGGCAAAGTAATTGGACAACCCCCATCCAGATCAGCAGTGTTAAGTGCTCACTGTCAAAATAAGTGCTTTCTGATTCAAGCATCTAGTCTTGGCTTAGTGTCTGTGTCACTCACATCATTTATTGGTTTCTATTTATAAACGTTTGTGTTTCAACTGACTCTATCAAGAAGTGACCTGGTGGCATTTATATCTTGTAGACCCTAGCCCGTAACTCAACTGGCTTGTACTTCAAGTGGCTGACAGGAATGGTTGAACTATGTGCTAGAGTCTATAGGATACATATACTACCAGGTCATTTCTTGACAGTGTGAGTGAAATAGAGACTAAGTCATCTTCTTCTAGAATATATGGCCAGAATGTTTTTGCTATACTTCTTTTTATCAATTTCTGCATGGTGAAAATCTCAACTCTGTTAATTTTCTTGTTTGCTGACGATATACTGTTTCTGAAATTTACTTTTTGAAATAAATGTTTATTTTAGAGTATATTTAGTTTTCACAGAAAAGTTGCAAAAATGTTGATATGTTATTTTTAACCAAAATCGATGATTTCAGATTTTGTTAATGTTTGAATAATGTCCTTCTTCTGATCCAAGATCTTATTTGGGATGTCATAAGAAATTTGGCCATCATGTCTCCTTAGTCTTCTCTTGGCTGCCACAGTTTCTTAGAATCCTTTTCTGTTGGTGACCTTGACAGTTTTGAGGAATACTAGTATTCTGTTGAATGACCCTTAGTCAGGATTTGTCTGATTTTTTTTCTTATAATTAGATTGGGGTTATGAGTTCATGTGAGAAAGACTACAGAGTAAATTGGCATTTTTATAACATCATATCAAGAGTACATACTGTCAATATGACATTTCTGCTGATGTTAACTGTGATCATGATGTAGCTCATATCAGCTCTTCCACTGTATAGTTTCTCTTCTTTTACCCTTTTCATATCATCCTCTTTGAAAGGAAGCAACTATGCACAGCCCACACTTAAGGCATGAAAAGTTATGTTCTATTTCCTTGTGGACAGGGTATCTGCATCATGTTTGGGAATTCTCTTATATTAGAGATTTGTCTGTCCCATCCCAATTTAGTTATTTATTCAATCATTTATTTATGTACTTATGGCCTCATGCATATTCTGTTTATACACTGGGTTATAATTCAACACTACACTGTTTCATTAGTTGCTCAGATTGTTGTATCTTTGCCAGTGGAAGCTCTTTTTATTCCTGTGACGTATCCCCACCATTGCATTTAATTTAGAATGTTTTTTCACTTTCTGATACCACAGGATGCCTCAGACTTCTTCTATATATTTCCTAGCCCAGTAATGTAATCAGACATTCTCAAAAAGGTTCTGATTCCTTATATTGGAAAATGGTAGGAGAAACCAAAATACAGATGCTAGGTATGTTCATTGCTTTGCAAGTTCATTTTTTCTAGGTCTTCTCAGAGGACAAAACAAGGAAACACATGCAACAACACTCATGCTAGTTGATATGGGCTGGCTCTGTGTACCCACCCAAATCTCATCTCAAATTATAATTCTCACATGTCCAGGGAGGGACCTGTAATCCCCATGTGTTGAGGGAAGGAAGTGATTGGATTATGGGGGTGTTTTCCCCTATGTTGTTCTCATGATAGTGAGTGAATTCTGAGGATATCTGATGGTTTTATAAATGGCAGTTTTTCCTGTGCTCCCCTACACACTCTCTCACCTGCCACCATGTAAGATGTGCCTGCTTCATCTTCTACCATTATTGTAAGTTTCCTGAAGCTTCCTCAGCCATGCAGAACTGTGAGTCAATTAAAACTCTTTCCTTTATAAATGACCCAGTCTCAGGTATTTTTTTATAGCAGTGTGAGAACAGACTAGTACACTAGTTTATTAGCATTATTCTCCAGCAACTTATTAAAATAGTCAACTATTTAAGTGTTTCTACCAGTTTATGACTTCAGTGGCTTCTGCTCCACATGAACAGGTCTTACTTGTGTCTCTATGGATTAACCAGACTCCTGGATTTGGTGTGCTGATTTGCCCTGCAACTATAGTTTTCTGATGAGCACTGATTTACAGGTTGTCTTAATTTTTCTTCTAAAGAACAGAGTGATGACTTCCAAGTTCCTTACATGCTGGAGCTGAAACCAGAGGTACTCTCTTTTTAATCATTAATCATTTGCTTATGAACCTTTTCATAAGCAAAGGACTAAAAGGTGAAAGTGCTGAGTCTCTATTTCTTAAGATGGCTGATGAATGTAAAAATTACATTTTTTAAACATTGGTCTATATCATGAGGTTTGGTTATATCATTGAATATATGAAAATTAGAAGGCATAAATTCAATGAAATAATCAGCATTTTTTATAAAGTGATATTGTTTTATTAAAACTGTATCTGGGTTAGCTATTTAATTGGGCCAATGCAAAACTGTATTTTTATATTATTTGGTAAATAAATACATTTTGTTTACATAATAAGATGGTTCTTCTAAATTAATTTCACTGTAATTTTTATTCCAAATTAAATAGTAATAGTTAATTCACTGACTCCATTCACTGACTTATTATTGTGCAGACATAATTTATAACTACATCAAAATAAGCTGTAACTAGTAACAAAATAAAATATAAAACTTTGCAGACTTTTTATTATATAATGTGCCTAAATTATAATATTTTTGTGAACAGCTGATTTCTAAAACTAAATAGACTTTACCATGGCATCCTATGCTTTGTCTGTCTTCTGCTTATCACAAATTCGATTTTAGAAATGTTTACTCTCTAAAAAAATTAATCTTGATAAATCAAACTTCAGTGAGATACTGAAACTTCTTGTAATTTTTAAATCTAAATTGTAGGTATATTTGTTTCAAAATAAGTTTAAAATATTTAATCAAAACATTTTAGCAAATGAATATCAAATTTATAGTTGTTAAAACTCTTAGAAAATAACAGAGACAAAATTTAAAAATAAAAAATTTCGACATATCTCTATAAAATTAAAAGAGAACTCAACAAATAAAACTAGGGATGCTCAAATTTAAACTATTAAATCATGCAGTTCTAGAAATGCTTTCTTTTTTTTTCTCTTAATTTAAGAGAGATGGAGTCTTGCTATGTTGCCCAGACTGATCTGGATCTCTGTCCTCAAGTGATTCTCCTGCCTTAGCCTCTCAAAGTGTTGAGATTGTAGGCGTGAGCCATTGCACCTGGCCTATAAATGCTCTATGAAAAATTTCAAATTGAGGTTAGAATCTTTTGATAGAGCACATATATTCAGTTATATTTATATTCTCTACCCAAAGCTAATAAATTAATAAGGCCTGATTTGGCCTAAATCACAAAAAGTTGTCTTTATGATACATTTAATGTTATACCAAATTTAGGTATCTAATTTTCTAGTATCTAATTTAGGCATAAATTTGATATAACATTAAATGTATCATGAAGACAACATTTTGGAGACTTTTATTCATAAAAATATTTGTCAAAGAAAAGTACTCTAAATTGTGATAGTATACATATAGATTTACTTAAATATTTTAGATAAAATGTTTAAATATTTTTATTTGAAATAAGTTAGACTTTAGAAAATCCTTGATTTTACATAGTTTGATCTGAACTTCTCAGTCATGTCAGCTCCTAGATAAACAAAATTGTTTCAATTAAAAATGTGATGATCTACCAAGATTGTTAATTTAAAATGTACCTTTCCCACTCAGACTCTGATAACCACCATTCTACTTCCCACTTATTTGAGTTCAATATTTTTAGATTCCTCATATAACTGAGATCATACAGTATTTATCTTTCTGTGCCTTGCTTATTTCACTTAGAAGAGTATCCTCCAGGCTCACACATGTAGTCACAAATGACAGAATGAAATTAGATTTTTAAATAGAGCGATTTCATAGCTTAGTAATTTAATAAAGCAATCAAGCAACAAATATTTCAAAAATATATACAAGTTTTATTGTTTTTGGTACCTTTCCAGTATCTAAAGTATTCTGGATTGTACAATAATTTATGTACTTACCCTGTGATTGAGAGTGTACATAAGGAAGCCTAAGGGGCATCTGCAAAACATGTTTAAATTCATATTTAAACTTATTTTGTCATATGAAATTATAAGAAAGTAAAGATACTATGATAACCTTTGGCAATTAAAATTAAACATTTTATTGAGCTTAATATGCTATTATTTGTAAGCATTCCAGCTTACCACGTTAAAAAATCTTCTTCTTTTTTCTTTCTGAATTCGCCCATGTCAAAGGGAACTGTAATAGTGAATATATATCCAGTTCTTTACAGCAAAAATAAATTAGAACACAAAGTAATATGTTTAAAATAATTAATGCTTATTTTGCAATCTGAACTGTATTCTAGATGGAAAATATTCTCATTGTGAGAATAACTTGGGATTAAGCTATTTGAAATAACTGTTGTATATAAATAAACACAGTAATTAATTAGACTCCAGAGTTCCTTTCACCTGAAAGATTTAAAACTTTGCACATTTGTCAAAAAGTAATGTTTTCCACACTAAGAAGATTAGCATCAGTGCAATGTTGGTGATTCCCTACTAAAGGACAAAGAACTTAAAGGCCATCACTGCACTCATATACCAAAAAGAGAGGAAGAGATGCAGTTACAGGTAATTTTTTCCTGCTGCACCCTGTTTACTTGTGAAGCCGAATATTCAAATATTCAATGTTTTGGGTGCCTCTAAAGTATTAAAGTAGAAGTCTTATTGGCAGAGAGGCCAAAGGCATTGGGGATATGAGACTGAAGTGTTCCATCCATTGAAATGCAATGAGTAGTGTGCAGCTTGCTGATGGTGATGGATGATGATAGTTGATTACTCGGCACTAGCCACTTGGCTGAAAAACAAATTGGGAATGCAAGGCAAACACAGAGCTGGGCAGGCCATCAAAATAAATAAGTAAAAAGAAAGGACATTAAAAGACAATGGATTGTTAGGATGAACGCTTATAATAAATGATGATGTCAGTAATAAACTAAGGCTGCTTATGCCATGGATAAAATTCCAGAAAGGAAAATAGATTTAAAAACTCAGCAGTATCAATGACTAGAAACCAGTTTTCAAAGTGCTAAAGGTTAAAATGAAAGTTTCTATAAGAAATGCATAGTCAAAACTTAGGTGACACCAGTAGACATAGATTGACATCTGTTTCAGTAATTCTTCAGATGCCTGTGGAAGTTGATGGCTACAAGAAATATATATATTGGAGAGAATTAGGGTAAAATGTAGTCAAAGTTCAATAGTTAGAGTTGAATTTCACATGTCTTTTGTGAAGCGATTTGCCTTTTATTTTTATCTTTCATTTTTGCTCCACTGATTTATTTATTTATGATGACTGATTTGCATAAATATATGGCATTTGGAAATGAAAAAGTTTTTCTAATTCCACAAATATTTATCTAAACACATGTCAATAACACTATTTTTATGAAATCTGCTGGCTAGAGATATTACAGAAAGTGAAGTCATTGTGTTTGAAAAATTAAAAACAATTTGTGACTTAACTACAATCCATTAGTGAAAGAATGAAAGAAAAAACAAGAGCTAATACAAGACTATATAGTATATCATCAGTTAATTGATCTGTACAAGCATTTCTCAAATTGTGAGAAGGATTAAGGGGTATATATAATAGGTTTTTAAATTTTAATTTTAAAACTATATGTATGAAACAGTGCACATTGTTATGAACTCAACTGTTCCCCAAAACTCAGATGTTTAAGCCCTAATCCCTAATGAGACTGTATTATAAAAGTTAACATGTTAGAAAAAATAAGTTCTTATTAAAAGAAAAATATTTTAAATAATACAATGAAACAACTTGTCACTAGGACAACATTCAGATGTCCTTTAGAAGAACATATAATTCTTTTTTTTTTTTTTTTTTTTTTTTGAGACAGAGTTTCACTCTTGTTGCCCAGGCTAGAGTGCAGTGATGCGATCTCAGCTCACAGCAACCTCCGCCACCCAGGTTCAAGTGATTCTCCTGCCTCAGCCTCCCGAGTAGCTGGGATTACAGACGTGCACCAGCATGCCTGACTAATTTTGTATTTTTAGTAGAGATGGGGTTTCTCCATGTTGGTCAGGCTGATCTTAAACTCCTGACCTCAGGTGATCCACCTGCCTTGGCCTCCCAAAGTGCTGGGATTACAGGCATGAGCCACTGCACCCAGCCAGCATTTTCTTAAACACAGATTATCATGTAACAAAAATACTTTATAACTATGTGTCTTAGTTTGCTGAAGCTACCATAACAACAACATACCATAGACCAGGTGGCATAAAAAATATGTTTATTTTCTCACAGTCCTGGACACTAGACATTTAAGATTAAGGTGTCAGCGGGTTTGTTCTCTCCTGAGGTCTCTCTCTTTGGCTTGGAGATGACCTTCTTACTATTTCCTTGACTTATCCTTTTCTCTGTACACTCATTCATGGTGTCCTTCCCTTTTCTTCTAAATACACCAGTCATATTGCATTAGGGCCTCCCTGCTATTACTTCACTTAAACTTTAACTACCTGTTTAAATGTTCTATCTCTAAATATAGTCATATGGAGAAGTTTACCTTTAATGAGGTATATATCGTTGTCACTAAACTATCATGCTTATCACCCACTCTGACCTCAATATTTCACACATATTGTCTAAGATACCTCAGAAGGTATTTGGTTTCATTCGTTCCTAATGTCAGTCAGTAAGTCAGGAGATAAGTCGACTACAGTACCCAGTAAACTCTGCCTTATGTGTACCTATGTGCTGGGCTTTGGATCAGAGGCTGATGGACAAGCGAAATTCTTGTCTTTAGAAAGCTTTCAGCCTACTGTAGTAACTTAGAAAAGTTTTGTCTTTAATTCCATTAATTGATTTTAGAGTCTTCGAAAAAAATAAAATCAACGTCCTCAATCATTTTTGTCTAATTCTTCCTAAGTAAGGTGAGTTTTAGGTCTAAACTTCCCTCCTAGATAAATAAGGGCATGGATACAAATGATCCTATGTGAGGATGGGGAATTGAAGATCCTAGGTCTGGCAATGGGGCAAGATTTCAGAAGTTCTCAGTTTGTATACCATCAAAACACAAAATCAGACAAATTAAGAGTCAAGTAAATAATTCAAGTGAAGTTGCATCTAAGGAGAAAAAAATGAAAACCAGGCAGCGGGGGAAAAAAAACGAAGATAGCAGAACAGAACAAATTGGATTCAGAGGATAGAGAAGAAGGTGGAGCCTAGAAAACAAGCAAACAACAAAACAAAAAGCAAAAACCACAAAAAACTTTTTCAGGGAGCTAAAATGTAGCATTGAGACTTATTACTGCCTGCAAACTCACGAGTAGACATGGAGATACCCTGGAAGGCACTAAGTAGGCTCAGATAGCATTCTTATATGATAGTTAAGTCCTTGAAACAAGATGTAAATGTTTATTCATAACATGCTTAAATAAAGAAGCAAAAGCTGAATACATTTAAAACAGCATTTTAACATTGAGAATATATTTCCTTCCTCCAGTAAAACAGAAGTAACATGTAATAAATGTACCGTTTTCTGCATGTAGTTTTTGCATTATAATCTTTATTTTATTTGGTGCTTTTGTTTTAATTTTTCAGATGACCCAAAATCCCACATGATGTTGATACTAGTATTTAATTTTTACTCAATATATTTTTTTCTACAGACTTACTCATCCTCTCATGTATGTGCTCATTTGAGCCAATATAGAAACAATCCCATTTGCATATTACAAGCCTCCACCCTCTGAATGGTTGCAGCCTGGAATGTGTGTTCACTGAAGGATCCAGTGTAGATTCAGGCAAGCCCTGGTAGTGTGTATACATTATGCTTTAGGCTTTGTTTTTTTCCCAACTATGTTTACTGTGTTTTTTGCCTAATTCAAACTATAATTCCCTGTTGAAACTGAAACTGTAATCTTAAACTTAGCCTGCTTTACTGGGGTCACAGAGATGATTCTAAGGTACAGGGAGAGAGAGCAAGTTTACTTTCCACCAAAAGAAAAGCTTCATAAACCTTGGCTCTCACAGAATCTTTTCAGTCTTTAAAATACAGGACATCTTGGCTAAAAAAGTCCTTGATTTCACCTTCCTACCAGATGCCTACACCTTTTCTATTTTTCTACTTCCCAGTAGAAAAGGAATAATATTTCAAAATCTGAAAAGATGATAACTGTGCATTTAACTTTGAATATTACTCAGTAGCTGAATGTATGCTGCTGCTCTGTCATTTAATGTCTCTGAGCCCATTTAATATTAAGATTAATTTGATTAAGTTTAAGTTGCTATTTCCCCTTGAAAACTTAAGAGTGCACCGATGATTGTAACTCTGAGAGGGGACAATCTACAGGTTACTCAAAGTTAACACCCTCTCCAAATCCTTTTTTTTTTTTTTTTTTTTTTGGCTTCTTCATCCCCATTGGCCCACTGAAGTTCCCAGTGGGTCTCAAAATTGACCTTCCTTGATTCTACCAACACAACAGAAGGTGAAGGCCTTAAAAATGTGAGAAATAATCTAAATAAAGTGATTTTTATTAGCTATCTTTTAGTTTCATGTAATGCATTCATAATTATGTCCATGCTTTTACCTTTTGAACTGTGCTAATTAACACCATTATTTCTGAATTGAGGATCCTCCAAACAAAATTAATGCTTCTGTCAGATGCAAGTTAAATACTTTGCTCTTTTGAATATTATTTTTATTATAAAGGACTTTATAAATAAAATATTTTATAGAGATGCAAAAAACAAGAACAATCAGAGCAATAAAAATACAAGAACAGAAAGCATCTTCCATCAAGGCATTTGTTCTTGACCTAGGAATCATGTAATAAGTGTGTCCGTAACAAAAGACTATGCAACAGGATCTTTCTTAGTGCAACACTGAAGCTGTGTATCTCAGGACTAATTCTTTAAAATTCAGAAAAGCTTGTAATAAGATGTGTGTATGTGCACGTGCGTGCGCGTGCACACGGGTGGGTGTGCTCACATCTGCTGACTAATTTATTAACTCTCTAGTACTGCCTTTGCTCCGTTGTATTTTAGATTGCAGAGCTACTGAAGAAGCAATATTTACAAATCACAGAGGACTTTTTCATTTTTTGCCAATAATTATGCATCCTGATTCATTCACACTGAAGAATACCTAGAAAGGCATGGACTCTAGCTCTATTCCTATGACCATTTAGCTGAAAGTTTTTGGCTAAATTCACCAGATTTAACAAAAGGATACCGGGATTTCATTCCAATTACAGATCCCCCTGTTTTATGGCTCTATTTCTCTCAGTTATATCATTTCACACTTAAGCTGAATATTCCAAATGTAGGTATGATTTGAGCTTGGAAAAAGAAACAAAAAAGAAGAGTTTAGGGAAATGAAAAAATTAAGTGAGTGGTATATATATGTATATATATGGTATATATATATATATATATATGTACACAATATGCTTGTTAGTTTGTAATAAATCACACCTGATCCTCAAAATAACCCTACTAATAATGTATTAGTATTAGGGTAAATAATGTATTATTATGTTAAATAATGTATTATTTAGCCCACAGAGAAGAAAATATAGTTACTGAAATGTTAAGTAATGTTCCTTTAATTATACATGTGGGCAAGGGGCAAGACTTGAATCTAACACAGGCTTTTCTGAAAACAGCCTTGCCTTACACACTTATGCCTGAAAATGTCATGCTCAATTATGCCCTTGTTATGCACTTCATTATCTCTCATTCACTACATATGATTAATTCAATAAGTTATTTAAATACAATCCAAAATATGATTTTTCAACAGACTTTACTAATTCCACTATATTTTATGTCACCCACGTCACCAACAACACTGTCTTCTTTCCTCTTCCAAACTCCTCTAGGATTCGTCATGTGCATAGTGCTTGCACAATCATATAACGTCCTACGTTGTTACAACTTTTTAGGTGAGTTATTTTCCTTTTCAGTGTGATTGTAAATTCCTTGAGTCTAAAGCTGTGTATCAATCAATCAACAGATAATCACTGCGACCTTTCTGTGATTGAGACATTGTGTAAGGTGAAATAGTGGATAAAACAATTTGAGCAGTAAATAACTGAAAGTCTCAAAAGAGAGTACGTGTCTCAGTATACTATTGCCACAATAATTCTACATAACGCACAGCCACAACACTCATGGCCTGTAACAGTAAGCTTTTATTCCTACATTCACTGGTGTGTGAATTAACAGTCCTTCAGGTTCAAGCTGTGGTTTGGCTCAGACTGGCTCCAGCTACAGTTGGGTCAATACTTCTGCCTTATTTTGTACTCCTGATTGAAGGAGCTCTATGCAAAGACATCTTTTCCTCACAAACTTAATTGCTGTGTTTGACATCCCCAACAGATTCTTTATTAATGCCTTCTTTCCCTTAAATTATAAAATAGTTTTTAGAAATAATCATGAGATAATCATGTATTAATCAGTAATATCATTATTCTATTTATTTGCCTTTGGTTTTAAACAATATTTTTAAAAGAATAATGTGTCGACAATTTAAAGATATTATTAAAATTCAATAAAATATTTCATAGTCGATCTAAAATGCTCATTTGCAAAGTGAAAATTTACTGCTCCCAAATTTGCATTTTAATTATTAAAAAATTTCTTCTTAAATACAAGCTCTGAGATATCATTTAAAATGACAGAAGTAAAGTTACTCACGTTCTATTTCCACATCTTTATAATCAATCACTGTGAAACTATGATTCCTTATTTTAAATCTACTCATTAGTAGCAGGAATATGCAGTGCCACAAAGGGTTAGAGACTCAAACTACTTCTGAAGTGATTCTAAAAATTATGAATTTACTTTAGAAATAAATGCATATAGTTTAGTCTGTTGTGCTGATAGCTGACTGTATCCTCAGTAATTAGTTGGCCTTAAACCAAAAAAGACTTGGGAGTGTACTCCATATTTGGTAAACTCTTTTCTGCTTTATGGGTATGTATGCTAGATTCCTGGAGTTCAGGAAGCCAAGTTACACCATCTAGTCTCTATTCAATTATCTGTTCACTTCATGTCCATTAACATCCAATTGTCAAAACAGGTCATGTAGCCAAGCCCAGAGTCAAAGGGTGGGAAAATACACTTTTCCCATGATGAAGAGATGGTACAGGTATGAGGGATGAAGAATTGAGATCAATATTCAATCTACTCCAGTAAATAATAAAAGTATATAATATATTTTATGAGTGAAGAATATTTAAAATTTAGAAGAAAAAAGAAATTGTGGTTATAGAAGTATTTATTAGTTCAGGTCAATATTCATAGTGTTGTATAAATGATATATTTGAACAACTTTTAAGCATTCATTCATTAGAAGTAGCTTTGATATACTGTATATAATGTGTATGAAATAATACGTAATGTATATAAAATAAATTATATTTTTTCTGTGGATCTCTTTTACTCAGTCATATCCCCTGGAACAGACCTTGGTATTCAAAAGTATAAAAGAATAATTATTCATAATAATTATTTATATAAATTTAAATAATATATAATATTTAAATATATTAAATAATGTATATTATTAAAGATTTACTATTCATCAAATATAAAAGATATATAAAATATATAAATAAAATAAATTATATAAAGGTATACAAAAATAATTATCCAAGAACTTATTGACTATCTAAAGTACATAGGTAGACTTTGGTATACAAAGGTACAAAGACCTTGTTATATAAAGGTATAAAGATCTTGGTATATAAAGCCATAAAAGATAATTATCCATAATAATTATTTATATAAGTATAACTAACATATAAATATTATGTATTATTTAAATACATTAAATAATATATTATTCAACATTTATTATTTACAAAATATAAATATATAGTAATATAAAAATAAAATAATGTATATAAAGTTTAAAAAGAAAAATTATCCAGGAAGCTATTGACTATCTAAAGTACATATAGCAGTACCAATTAATTTTATTAATAAAATCATTAAAACCTTTTGATAAGGCTCTCTTTTCTAATTATTTTATAATAACTAACTTCTATGTATGTTTTGAATAGCAATGAAAGACATTGGACACAAAATGTGGGTTTTAGCTTTCTTCAACAAATAGAAAACAAAATGCAAATAAGTATTTTATTTGGAATAAAATGTCAGATCTTCTTTAGTTGTTGGAAGTCTTTTCAGGTATTATGTATAGATCATATACAAAAAATTTATTGTTAAGTGATATATTTGTGACCTTTATGAAAATACATGTACTTATAACTCTGAATTATTTATTGCAATGGTTGTTATAGCAAAAGCAATCAAAATATACAAGCATTCCTTAATTTGAATCTTTTCTTAATCATGGTTCTAGCCATTTCTGTTTTTCTTCAATTTTCCCTGCCCCACTCACCCCACAAAGGCTGCATCAGAAGAGCCACCTACTTGTGTCTGGGCTTTTATACCAAGTTTTAGGAATGTTCAGACAGTTTCAAACTAATTAAAACTTACATGTTAAGTTCTTTTCATCTATGGTATTTCTAAAGAGAAGTGATATTTGTTTTTGTTTTGCTTTTTTATCTTCAGGTTGGCTAACCTATATCCTACAAATGTCTGCAGTCGTTAGAGAACATTGACTTCTCTTTCTGTTTTTCATTTTTTGACACTTCTTTGTCTCTGTCTCTCACTTCTGCTATGGTTGCTGAATATCTTTCCACCTATAACGTTTTAGATGGGGAAAGAGTTTGGCCATCAGTGTCTGCAAAGCAGATTCCCTGTGCATCAGTTACCACTTCAGCCCACTACATCTTGGGCTGCAGTTTCTACTACTTGCATGAATTCTGTGAGACAAGACACTCACACACACACACACAAGTTAAATGAGGGGGATTTATTACTTACATACAAACATCAAAGGACAACAGAAGTCTAGGTTTCATGATGAGCTGGTCTAATCCTCCGGAAAGCTGCCTGGGGCAGATGGGGTCTCATTTGCTCATACCCCACTTATGCCACAGCTAAGGGAGCCAGGAAAGCAGCTTGCTCTTGGTTTTGCCCCCCAGTGTGGCAAGACTCTCTGGTCTAGAGCACTGAAGGACATCCTTTCCTAGGAGAGACTGAAACAGAGCCCAGGGAGTCCTCGTCCGTCCTTCCTTATCTCAGGATATTGCCTTACCAGAACATATTCTGTCCTTGAGAACTGCGAGTTAGGAAAGAGGGAGAACTAGATAGGTCCAAGGCCATCCCGAGATGTTTTCCAGTTTCCATTCTGAGTCAAATCTGAAGAATATCACATCCTTTACAGAAGTCACGAAGTCTAAGAAATAGCTAGCTCCGCCCCAGATGGCTGAGTAAACTCTGATGTCCCATCGTCACTAACTTCAACTCCTACACCAGTAGCTCTAATTGCACTTAGCTTCATTGATTTCTTACATTCACAATTTCTTTCACTTGATATTTTTTCAAATATTAAAAAAAAATTCTTTAAAATGACAGTAGGATTTTCTAAGAAAATATATGACATGTGCATTATAAGATTTCCATGTAATCCTAACTACACAAAATAAATACTGTGGTGCTACTAAAGTATGTTCTTTAATATTTTATTATAATACTACAAATGTAGTAGATACTTTTGCAATAAAGATAAGTTCTATCTGTGCATCACACAATAACTACTTCAGATGAGTGGTTATATTGTCCCTCACAGGCCCATTTCTAAGTTTTTTATCTCTACCAGAATGGTAAAGGGGAAAAAAAAAAAAAAAAATGAACAGTTTGTTCTTCAACATATGAGTACCAAAGGAGTGTCCTGTGTACTCTGGGGCCTATAATTGCAATGAGAAAAATTGGTTTAGTTAGATTCATTGTAACACTGTGAATTAAGTTAATTACTGTTTTCAATATAGGCTTCACAATGCTAATGAGACAAGTGAAACAACCATTAATTCATTCAACACATGTATGCTGACCAGTGACAATTTTGGAATCAAAAAAAAGATCAGAGGAAAATAGTATTTTTAGTAGAGTACATCCTTGTTAAACTGAATAATGAGAATTTCATCAAAATCTAAGTTTTAAACGATCATATTTAATAATTTTTTTGCATAAAATACTTAGGCAATAATGACTTTTGAAATTTGTTCTAAAAAGAATGAAATTGAAAAAAGAAGATTCCAGACATTTGACTACTAACTAAACTTTCACTTCTGCATCTACCTTATAATCTATGTTATTCAAATTTCTGTCTCCAACAACTTGCAAATTACTAGCCATCGTTCTTGCTTGATGATAAGATCTGTGAGGGTAGACAATGTCTTCTAAATTAGACAAAAGAGAAACTTAAAAAAAAAACTTCTGAGTTAATTAATGTATTAATGTTAATGATACTTTAGCAGGATGATAAAGTTTGTCTTAGCAAAATATGCTAAAACCCCAAATAGCAAAAAGTCGCTTGTATAAACTAAGAGAAATACAGTACATGAATATATAAAGAAACTTAAACGGTAAAATCAGCAAGAAAAATCATAATGATAATAATACTTTCAATTCAGTTTATTTATGTGTCAGGCATTTTTCTGAGCATCTGATATGTTTTCAACTCAATCCTCACAACAACCTTCTGAAGTAAATAGTATCATTACTTCTTTATTTTTTAAGATGAAAAAACTGGAGTAAAGAGATTAAGAAAATTACCGAAGGTTACCCAGCTATCGTATGGTCAATATGGGATTTGAACCCAGTTTGGTTCATGGATATGATGGCTAATATTAGTTGTTAACTTGACCGGATTGAGGGATGCCTAGATGGCTGATAAAGTGTTGTTTCTGGCTGTGTCAGTGAGGGTATTGCCAGAGGAGAATGACATTTGAGTCAATAAATCTAAGTAAACTAATTTTTTCCCTTCTCTTTAGATATTCTGAAATTGTCTTCATATTCTATTGAGCTTAATTTCTAGGCTGGTGGCTCCTGCTTTTCAGGAAGGAGATAGTATTAGGTTGGTGCAAAAGTTATTGTGGTTTTTGCCATTACCGCAATTACTTTTGCACCAGCCTAAAGTAGTACTATTTCTTTCTTTTAAAGACTCCTAATATATCAGCTCCTGCTCTTTTGGATCTTTTCTTGAGAAAATTGGTGGAGTGCTTACCTTTTGCTGAAGAAGACTCTGAAATGCAGCTGAAAACAAAAACAAAAAAAGTACAGTAGTTAACTTCAGGACCACAATTCACCCTAGGCCCCAAATTTCCTTTTTATATCAAATATAACTTACCAAACTTTTATAATAGGCTACACATAGGATTATATTAACAGAGGTTAAGAGTGTCCACTCTCTGCAAGCTTCCTGTGGTAAGGGCTAAGTGGAAAACCAGAATCACGGTCTCAGGATCACTGTATGCATTAAGACTCCATCATGCCATGCCCCTTCTTAGTTGTGTAAATCACCACAAGACAAAGGAGTCTCCCAGGTCGTTTCTCACCACACAGACTCTAATCCTCTGACACTCTTTATGTCAGAAACCGTAATGTTAAAAATCACCTCCTTCCCATTTCCTGAAACTCTTCGAATTTGCCCTCTGGAATGCAGGGTTAGTCGTCAGTAAATACCTGTCTATTTTCAGTCTCTTCTTTGATGTTCTTCTTTTAATTGAAATCTGTTTTTTTTTTTTTCTACTTCTTTGTGGGTCTTTCAATAGGGTTTTTTTTTTTTTCCCCCCTCATTCTTCAGAAACCCTGGGTCTGGAGTTAGAGTACAATGCCCCCTTGCTTTCCACCGCTGTATCTGGATTAATCTCTCTTCCCCAACTATAAAAACATTGGTTCTGAATATTAGGTTGCTGCAGCCCTCTCTCAACTTTTGGGGCACTCTCCCTCATTCCATGAATATTTCAGCATCAGAATCACTGTCACTTACCCTAACACTACTCTTGACCCAAACTGTTGATAAGCTCTATTGATTTCAGTATTTATATGAAAGATCTGTCCTCTCAATTCCCTGACTACGTCCTCATCTGCAAAAGTCTTGTCCTCTATTTTTCCTCATCTTCTCACACACAAAAAGGAAGCATTTGTTTATTTCACACACTTGAATGTATGCTTTATAAAGCTTGAAATATTTTAATCCCTAGTGCCTAGAGTTGACAAATAGCAGCCACTCAATACTCATTTATTGAGTTATGAATAAATAAATGGTTATTAAAACTTCAGCAAATTCTGATTGAATGAGTCAATAATTTCAAAGTCACCAGGATGCTAGTCTGTCTAAACCAGTTTTTCAGAATCCACAACCTACACATTTAAACTCAGTTGGGATAAATCTCTGAGTAAGTTTAGGGTGACACCATTTGTGTCATATTGAAGTGGAGGTGATGGAGTGGTGATCCCGTGATCACACTGCCTTCTCAGAAACAGTCAAGACTAATTTTCCCAAAAAAGCAAAATTTAATAAATACATAACTAGGTAATTGTACTGGCACTCCACCATAGTGCTTTCTGGAAGCTTTCTTCTTTTAGTATCAAACTCAGTTTTAATTTACTTTTGCTCTCGAGTATTTTCTTTGTAAATGGTAATACAATCCTGATGTAATGTCAATTGTCAGCCTTCAATTAAAATAGTCACTCTTCAAATGTTTTGAAGACTCAGTGAGATGTGATCAGCAAATAAGCATCATATATGTTTAAATGCAAAATGTGATGTTTGGTACTCATATAGTGAAATGATTCCCCCAATGAAACTAATGAATATATCAATCACATTACACAGTTATGCTTTTTTTGGTGATGAGAACACTTAATATCTATTCTCTTGGCAAATTTCAAATACACAATATAGTATTATTAACTAGAGTCACCATGGTATACATTAAGTTTACAGAATGTTTAATCATACAACTGAAAGTACAAACTTTCAGTTTGTACAACCAAAATCTCCATATTTCTCCCACTTCCCAGCCCCTGACAAGCATCATTCTATACTGTTTCTATGCATTCAACATTTTTAGATTCCACATATAAGTAAAATCATGCAGTATCTGTCTTTCTGTGTCTGGCTTATTTCAAATAGCATAATATTCTCTAGGCTCATCCATGTTTTTACAAATGGCAGGATTTCATCCTTTTTAAGGTGGAATACTTTTCTTGTGTGTGTGTGTGTGTGTGTGTGTGTTTGCCTGTGTGTGTATGTGTCTCACGTTTTCTTTATCCATGGACACTTGATACTATTTCTTGACTATGATGATCAATGCTGCAATGAACATGTGAGTGAAGATATCTTTTTAAGATGCTAATTTAACTTGCATTAGATATATATGTATCCAGTAGTGGTACTGCCGGATCATATGGTAGTTCTATTTTTAGTTTTTGAGGAATTTCCGAAATATTTTTATGTCTATACCAATTTACAAGTCCACAATGTATAAATTAGATGTTTTCGTTCACAGCCCCATATTTTTTTCCTAGTCTATTTGAATTTTCTGGTTTTCAGCCAAATCCTTGAGTCTTTTATAAATGCTGATCACTGTAAATTTTTGTCCCAGGACTCTCACATCCAGTAGAAAGATTTATTCTAGCCCTAATTCACTTTAGGTGAAGATTCATTCCTTAAAGATTTCTGATGTAATCTGAAACTGCTTTGAGCTTTGATGCCCACACAGCTTGGTGTCTAAGGCAGAGCAATACCTCTGAAGTGTAGCTACTCCCAACTCTTACCTTTCCAGAGACTTCAATGTTTCAGCTTTGAGGGATTTGTGTTACTTCAATGACAGCAGGAATATATATATATATTTTTTGTTATATGCTTTTCTTCAACAGGGTTTTCCATTTTTCTATGTTGTTTCCTTTCTTCTTTAAGACTGGCTTGGGCAAATTAAAAAATAATAATTAGCTAATTGAGATGTTAGCCCATTTCCTGTTCCATTGTGTGCCAGACTACCAGTTTCAGAGGGTCAGTATTCCTTTTCCTTTCTCTTTGCTTTTAGAACTAGACATTTTAACTTCTAGCATCTACTTTTGATTCCGTTTTGTATGGTTTCTTTATAGGGGGCCATTCAAGCCAATACTTTGCGGGTCTGCAGAGAAGTATTTATCATCCCAGCTCACCTCCTGTGCTGTACAATCACCTAGAATGTAACTTTTGATTGGTCTAATACCTATATCTGCTTGAAATTCATCTGTATATGTTTTCTTGCCTAGCATCACTTAAAGGGCCTCACTTATTTGGATATTCTTTTATTTAAATAATTTCAAAATATTACATGACATGTCCCTTTTCTTGTAGATAATAACTTCTAGCACCACCAATTTCACTGTCTTATTGGAACCCTTTTGCTATTGTTTGAATTAAACTATGCTGGTCTATTTAATCTCTTTATGGTACTATTTTCAAACCTAATGATGCACTATGAAATATACTAGGTTGGTGCAAAAGTATTTGCGGTTTTCGCCATTACTTTCAGCAAAAACTACAATTTCTTTTGCACCAAGCTTTCCTAGTCTTTAAGGGGTGGATCCAAATTATATCTTAATATTGATTGTCTACCTAGAATTTTAAGAGGTTTGCTTTCACTTGGTTTTCTTGTCCGGAATTTCTTTTTGTTTTGGTTTTGAGACCTGTTTATTTATTTTATTTTTTTCTTGTTAGATTTAATTTAGCTCATTCCCCCTAACCCAGAAACAAATAATATATTTTTTCATTATTTGGTCCCATTTAAAAGAGCAGTTGACCAACTTATATCTTAATTAATTAATTTATTTATTTTTACATCTATCATCACGCCAGACCTTAAAGTTCTCAGCCTTGGGAAATACTTCTCATTCTCTAGTACCTACAACACATAGTCATTTGTTATGTTTTTTTTCTTTCCCCTTCTTGCTTCGGACCATAATATTATTTTTATTTGTGAACTGATCTTTGATTGTTTGCATGAACCTAATTCCTAGAATAGAGTGTTGTAGGAGATAATCCTCATTATTTTTTTTTTAGACTTCAGGTTCACAATAATTTTACTGAGTATTTATTCAATCTAAACTAACAAAATATATTGTCTTTCACATAATAAGGTCCTAATTCTCTTTATCAATTTATAGATAAAATCCATGACCCTTTTGGGGTTAAACCTTATTTGGGGCCATTGAAATTGATAACCTTTATTAAAAGTTATGAATTCAATATATACTGAAATAGAAATCTACCTCTTTAAATTCTAGGATTATTAAACACATGGTTTACTCAACCAAATATTCGTTAATGGCAAACATCAGGTTTAATTAATCTAGTTTAGTATTTTGTTGAGATTGCTAATTTTATTCACTTCCTCTGTAGAAGAAAAAATGCTGAAAACTGCAGAATACTTTTTCTTCATATTAACATCAATGTTATCTATTTCCAAGAAGTTTAGGCTGTGAAAGGCATTTTATCAAAAGCTGTGAGGAGTTGATAAATTTTAAACTTTTGCTAAAATACCATTACTATTTTGGTCTTTGAATGTGGATAAATATATTCTATTTTTACATATTTAAATGGAGATACATGGAAATAATGCTGAGTGTGTATACCATATCATAAGATGTCATCATTTTTTAATATATGAGACTAATCTGATGGACAGAAAGAATATATTGAAATCTGTGAAGCACTATAAAGTCGCAACACATAAATACCACCTACTCTTGTATAAATAGTATGCTTTGAAAACAAATCTGTAAAGGGTATTACTCTCTAAATACTTTATTTTTCTCTTTACAGGTAAGACAATTGAATGTCTGAGAGCTGAAATTTCACTTTTAGTGAGAAACAGGGCTTAATTTGAACCCAGCTCTAACTGGTCACATGCCACATGTTTTGTGAGGTAATTTTGGATACACTGGAGAAAATAATAGTAAAATCAGTGTCCTGAAGTCAACCTTATTGAACATAAAAGCAATACTTCCTTATTATTACTTTACTTTCAGAAATTTGCCTACATTTTACCTTTTATCTATATCTATATCTGAAACTTTCAAGAGATGGAACTATGTTACCCAGCATCTGGAGATCCCTGAAGAAGTATACTCTTCTTCCAGGGGCACACCATCTAGAAATCTGTTTCAACTTCAATACGTATTAAAGTCATTACATCTGTTTTTAAAAATTTAAAATTTCAGCACACCATCTTTGTAAATTCTAGTTCTAGTATTGGCTGTTTTCATACTTAACATTTTTTCTTTATACCAATACATTTTATTTTATTATATTCTTTCATGCGATATTGTTTGTATTCTTTATTGTAAGATTTCTTAATTTCATAAAAAAACTACATTAAATATTTAGACTGTATCCACACTCAATATCTTTAAGCAAAAAGTTAACTTTATTTTTATATTTTTACAGATAGAAGAAGGATATTGTACCAGAAGAGTGAGTGAAACCTAACTTTGCTTAGAGTGAATAGTTTCTCTAAGAAAGAGAACCAGTAAAAGGGAGAAAGGATTCATAGAAGAAGACAATTGTGGCCTACTTAAGAATGTTTATGTTTTTTAAATTTTAAAACACACACTCAAATTATTAACTTTGACGTTTCTAAATAATGAAGAATCATCATCAAATAGTCGTTGGATCTCCAGGTAAAAGTGATGTCATTATTGACATGTGGTATTTCAGATACTATTAATTTTTGTTTCAGTGAAAAATCGTGTTTATCCAGTAAATCATTTTCCCATTTAAGTTCTGTTCTTACATAATATAAACATTGTGTAAGACCTGTTATGGGAGTACTTAATAAACATTAAAAATTGGTTTCATTTTGATATTCTGAGACTGCATAAGAGAAATTATTTATTAATTTATTAACCAGCTTTCACTGGACCAGTGGCCTTAGGACAGGCTTGCGGGAAACTTGGCCACATCACTCAAGGAGCATACAGTAGCTGAGACACAGTTTCACTATAAAGATAAGAGCAGAATATCATTATGGAAGCCCACAATAACATCACTGAAGACACAAATTGTCTGGTTTGTCATCTTAGGAGCGCTGCTATGTGCTAAATTCCAGGCTCTCAAATGTCTTATTTTTAAGCAGATGCTCTCCTGAAACAAGTTTGTGCCAAGCTTTGCGTAATGCCTTATATTCTTTATTAGTACAATATGAAATATTTAACAGGAGGTTATTACTGTGGCCAATATGAAAGATTAAATGGGTGTGTCTGTCTTTTTTTTTTTTTTAAGCAAACATGATATTCAGAAAGAATAAAAAGAGCAGTATCAGACATCCAAATAAGCATTCAGATCCAAATATTATATTATTGTATATCAAGAGCTTCTTTCCTGTTACTCTTAAGTAGAATAAAACTATAAGAAATTCAAGGGGCTTTTATGATAAACAATATTTTTATTCTTTTTTAAAGTTGAAAAATACATCAAGATATGCTGAACTAGAAATCTATGTCATGACAACTTTTAACAAAGGTTATTAATTTCAATGACCCAAACTGTGGTTTAACACCAAAAGTGTGATTGATTTTATCTATAAAGTGGTAAAGAGTACTAGGGCCTTATTACATGAAGGACAAATTATTTTGTTAGCTTAGCTTGCATAAAACTTACCAAAAGGTAAAGCATGCTGAAAATAGGAAAAACATATTAATCATTACAAATTCATAATAAAATAATACATTTTGCAATCTTAGAATTTAAAACACCATATTTAAATGTTAAAATACAAAGGTATAGAATTCAATGCAATAAAAGTAAATAATTTGAAATTTTGCTGAAACTCTAGGTCTATAAAAATCACATTAAAAGATGTTAAACATTTCAACGGAGAAGAACAGAAATGATAAACCTCAGCCTCATTTTTTTTTCCTTTAGCATACTGTATTAGTTCTTTCTCATACTGCTGTAAAGAAAACCTGAGACTGGATAAATTTTAAAGAAAACAGTTTTAATTGGCTCACAATTCTGCAGACTGTGCAGCAAGCATGGCAGCATATGCTCAGCTTCTAGGGAGGCCTCAGGAAACTTACAATCAAATCATGGCAAAAAGTGAAGAGGGAAGCTGGCACTTCACATGGCCAGAGCAAGAGTAAGAGAGAAAGTATGGAGAGGTGCTGCATATGTTTAAACAACTAGATCTCATGAAAACTCACTCACTGTGACAACGCAGTACCAAGGAAAAAACCTGTCCCATGATCCAATCACCTCCCACCAGGACCCGCTTGGAATATTGGGGGTTACATTTCAACATGAGATTTGGGTGGGGACACAGATCCAAACCACATCAGCATACCATGTCTGTGCAGGGCAATGACAAACTCCATCAGAAAGCAATTGCTCATTCGGACAATGCTTCATTTTTCAAGAACTTTCTCATTCTTTGTTTTTCATGGTAGATTAGAGAGAAACAACCTCTTACACCATCTAGGCAAAATGTTTAATTCTTTGAGACTGTTCCTGGTCTCATTGTGAAGGTAGGTTACCCTATCCTCCTGCACTGTAGTTTAATATGTAAGCCAAGATGTGGGAAATATCCTGAATTACATTAACTGAATTACTTTTTTAGTTAACATAACTATGTCTTACCCAACTGCACTCTAGTCTCTGCCCTTTTCTTCACGTAGCACCTCAAATCACAACTACTGCCATCACAACTTAGTCAAATTTTGTTCATTGCATCTTCTTAGTTCAGGTACTTTTCTTTCAGGCCTAACTTCACTCTATCCACCCAACTTTGCTAAGGCAAAAGGATTATTTGGCTTTAAGTTATTTTAAAACTTTTCAGTGGCTCTGATTCCCTCCTGTGAGAATTGAATAAAACTTTTGAGTGTGCCACCAAGTTTTTTTTTTTTTTTTTTTTTTTTTTTTTTTTGTGCATGTAAATAAACATCATCCAGAACATATATCTTGGGGAAGGGAAGAAACAAGACCTTGTTGACTAATAAATCTTTCATTTTGACTCAATAAAAATAAAGAAGCTAGAGAGGTAATTGTTTGAAAATGGACAGAACATGTATTGAATAAGTCAAGCAGTGGCTTAAAGGCTTAAAGAGAGTTAAATGAAAATAAAGCTATATGATTGTATGAAGAAATTAGAAAGCTAAAGTTAGAGAACAGGTGAATGGCACATTTTTAAGGGGGTGATCATGAAATTTTTATTTTATTTTATTTTTTTATTATACTTTGAGTTCTAGGGTACATGTGCATAACGTGTAGGTTTGTTACATATGTATACTTGTGCCATGTTGGTGTGCTGCACCCATCAACTCATCAGCACCGATCAATTCATCATTTATATCATGTATAACTCCCCAATGCAATCCCTCCCCCCTCCCCCCTCCTCATGATAGGCCCCAGTGTGTGATGTTCCCCTTCCCGAGTCCAAGTGATCTCATTGTTCAGTTCCCACCTATGAGTGAGAACATGAGGTGTTTGGTTTTCTCTTCTTGTGATAGTTTGCTAAGAATGATGGTTTCCAGCTGCATCCATGTCCCTACAAAGGACGCAAACTCATCCTTTTTGATGGCTGCATAGTATTCCATGGTGTATATGTGCCACATTTTCTTAATCCAGTCTGTCACAGATGGACATTTGGGTTGATTCCAAGTCTTTGCTATTGTGAATAGTGCCGCAATAAACATACGTGTGCATGTGTCTTTGTAGTAGAATAATTTATAATCCTTTGGGTATATACCCAGTAGTGGGATGGCTGGGTCATATGGTCCGTCTAGTTCTAGATCCTTGAGGAATTGCCATACTGTTTTCCAGAAATAATACCACATATCTACAGCCATCTGATCTTTGACAAACCTGAGAGAAACAAGAAATGGGGAAAGGATTCCCTATTTAATAAATAGTGCTGGGAAAATTGGCTAGCCATAAGTAGAAAGCTGAAACTGGATCCTTTCCTTACTCCTTATACGAAAATTAATTCAAGATGGATTAGAGACTTAAATGTTAGACCTAATACCATAAAAACGCTAGAAGAAAATCTAGGTAGTACCATTCAGGACATAGGCATGGGCAAGACTTCATGTCTGAAACACCAAAAGCAACGGCAGCAAAAGCCAAAATTGACAAATGGGATCTAATTAAACTAAAGAGCTTCTGCACAGCAAAAGAAACTACCGTCAGAGTGAACAGGCAACCTACAGAATGGGAGAAAATTTTTGCAATCTACTCATCTGACAAAGGGCTAATTTCCAGAATCTACAAAGAACTCAAACAAATATACAAGAAAAAAACAAACAACCCCATCAAAAAGTGGGGAAAGGATATGAACAGACATTTCTCAAAAGAAGACATTCATACAGCCAACAGACACATGAAAAAATGCTCATCATCACTGGCCATCAGAGAAATGCAAATCAAAACCACAATGAGATACCATCTCACACCAGTTAGAACGGCAATCATTAAAAAAAATCAGGAAACAACAGGTGTTGGAGAGGATGTGGAGAAATAGGAACACTTTTACACTGTTGGTGGGATTGTAAACTAGATCATGAAATTTTTGAAGAGATGTGCTATGAATTCAACAATGAGGAAAATGGTGTAAATGATTTGTAATTGGGACTCCACAAAAGAGGAAGTGGTTGCCTCCTAGAGAGAGATGATAGATAGATAGATAGATAGATAGATAGATAGATAGATAGATAGATAGATAATAGATAGAATTGAATTTTTTCAAGCAAAACTTAGATGATAACATGTTGTAAAAGGAACAACTGTTTTGGGTGGAATGTTAGACCAGGTAGTGTCTAATTCTGCACTTCATTCAGCTTCTGATTCAGAAGTGCCATTCTGTAAATTCTTCTGAGACAAGGTCACATTTGTTTTATGTTCAGAACTATTTCTGGCCTTAGATGATCAATAACTCTGTAGAGAAGTAGATAGATTATAAACTATTACTTTTTGTTTGCCTACAGTGACTATGACGGTGTTCTGAATGTATTAGAGACTCAATAAATATTTTATGGACTAATTGGCACCTGAAATTTTGAAACACATGCTGTTAAAAAATGTAGCCAAGAGGAATTCATAGCCCACTCTACATTGTTTCAGTAGATGTTTGGTCTTAAAGTTATGTTATCTGTCTAATCTGGCACCTTGGCACAGAAAGGTGTTTTCTACACCAGGTGGCAATGCCTTGAAATAATCACAAATGACTGTTTCCCAGCAACGACAAAAAGAATCTCCTGCTGCACAGTCATTTCCTAAGTTTAAACAATAAATTAAAAAAAATTAATGTAGATTATTCTACTTGTTGAGTTTATTATTTCTACTCCTTGGACTTCCTGATAATATATTATCAATTAAGAAACTATGGAAGGAAATTTATTTCAATAAGAACATTGTCAAACAAATATATGATACACAAATATACATGAATATATTAGAATCATTTTGATTAATAGCAGAGTCTCATCTCAAAATAGATTAAAGAAAAAGAGATTATACAATATTAGATTCAAGTACTCTAATATATGGCTTCATATGCACCTGTCTATATATCATAATATTTTGCTGTATTATTCCTGGCAAATTATTTGATTTTCTATATAAAGCTATCTCGTAATAATTCATTCTATAAATGTTTAGCCTATAGTTGACTATATGCATTTAAAAATCTAGTTGATTCCAATTCTAGGACTTCTTTGTTTCATAGAGCCAGGTTATAGAATTCTGATCTGCCAGTAAGTGAAACTGATCAGTTTATGGTAATTCAATACAGAGGCATTGCTAAAAATAACAGAAAAGGGTTATCTTAACCATATAGCTAAATGGCATAATAATAGGCAAATATACCTACTCAGTAGAGTGCAGTACTTAAGAGCACATGCTCTAGAGCTAGACTAACTAGGTTTGTGTCTCAAGTGCTATCACTGACATCTGTATAAATTTTGGGCAAATTATTTTAAAATTCTGTACATTCTTTATGTAAAGGATAATGGCATTGATGACAGCACCTACATTCTATGATTTCTATTAATGACTTAATATGTAAAATTGCTTAGAATTGGTCTTAGCAAGAAATGTTTAGAGTTATCCTTTATAATCCAAGTTATGCACAAATTTACTTTTACAAACTTATTGATAAACAAATAGCTACTTCAGTCAAAAGTTACAGTCAGAAAACTTTGAAGATTTGCCATTGGAAATGTAGACCCAGCCACCACTCCTTTCCCTATGTCCCACTTAATAGTTAACAAATAATGATATCGAAAAACTTATGCCTATTATTCATGTAATGTACTATTACACATTGTGATTGATAAATACAAAAAAAATCTTAGAATATATCAAGTGCACCAGAGAAAATATAATATGATTGCACTAACTGTGGTTCCATTCTAATATGGGATATTAAGTTAAATTTTGTTCACATCTTTTAAAGGAAAGAGCTCTTTAGAGAATAACTTTGTTTAAAGGGCATAATGGAAGTAAAGGATGTATAGCTTCAAAAACATAGAGGTAGGCAGATATCCTGCTTTTGATTTGAGCAACTACTGATGAATCAATGAAAGTGAAAATACAAAGAGTTTATAACCTGAGGGAATAATTGTCCTCCGCATTTGTGTGAAAAGATACATAGTGCTAAAGTCCATTCAGCCTACTCTACCACCCTCTGTTTCTTCACATCACAGAGCTCTGAGATTAGACCCTGCCTATAGAAAAAGAAAGGATTTTTTTTCTTTTAGTTACTGTGGTAAATATGAGAAACTTCTGAAATTAACACCCCCTACTAGACAACGCACAGTCTTTTCCACCTGCTGAGAAAGAGCATACTGTGCAAAGAGCAAAACACTGTGATGGCTGTGCCGGGTTCAATAAAGCTTTTCTTCCTAGAGGAAATTTGAATATAAGAAGAAATTTTACAAAGAATGTAACTAAAACTTCTGCATTGTTGAACAACCTTTACCACTTACTCTATGAGGTTTTGTATGCCCTTGTAGAAACTAATGTAGCTGCAACCGGCAAAGAGTTTCAAAAGGTGTGTAAGTGTAGATCATTGATATGCCAATTAGAAATTCACCTGGTTGAACTTTACTCCTTTCAGCTTTACTATTCTTGGGAGTTTTGCATGTCAGAGACAGTAATTAATCCTATATAATTGGCCATACATTTCTATAAACTAGTAATCAAGTTACATATACTTAGGGTAGAGCATGTTGCTCAGTCTCCTCATGATGTTAAACCAAACATTTTGTGACTGGTCAAAAAATAAAGAATGAATATGCTGTTTCTTTCCTTTCTTTCTTTTTTTGAGAAGCAGTCTTGCTCTGTCGCCCAGGCTGGAGTGCAGTGGCGCGATCTCAGCTCACTGCAAGCTCCGCCTCTGGGGTTCACGCCACTCTCCTGGCTCAGCCTCCTGAGTAGCTGGGACTTCAGGCGCCCGCCACCACGCCCAGCTAATCTTTTGTATTTTTTTAGTAGAGATGGGGTTTCACCATTTTAGCCAGGATGGTCTCGATCTCCTGACCTCGTGATCCGCCCGTCTCGGCCTCCCAAAGTGCTGGGATTACAGGCTTGAGCCAGGGCGCCCAGCCTGCTGTTTCTTAATTATTTTGTAACGGAGAAAACAGGAGGAAGGGCAAACTAAAATTATTTATATATGCATATTCTAATATTTGAGAAGAATTGTGCTTTATGGAAAACATTGATTTCTAAATACTGAGAGTACATACTTAGTATGCATTCACTACCATATTTCTAATGCTTTGGACAGTACTTGACACATATACATATTTATGTAAGACATAAATAAAGGTTACTTAGAAATTAAAATTTTGTAGCACTTACAAGACAAAATTATAGCTGGAAAATAACTTATTCTCATCTCCTGTTTCAATCTATATGTACATACTTCATATGTACACCATTTCTCATAAAGTAAAAGATTTTTAAATTATACACTTAATTTAAAAATATTAATTGATCCTGTCTTACACACTTGGACTTCCGCTAGATGCCATATGTCATGGAAAAATATAAATTGAATAACATATTCTCTGATCTTGAAACACATCAAAGTCTAAAACACAAACAAAAGTAATGAAATGACATAAGAAGTTTTCTATGCTATTGAACAGGTTTTTAAAAATATATAGCTCTGGTTGTGTGAAAGAAAGAAGAATTTCACCTGGTGTATGGAGGAACCACAGAGAATTTCAGTGAGGAGGTGCACTTTGAGATAGATATTGCAAGATGGTTAGGATTTGTTTAGTAGATGGATATGTTGAAGAGTAGTATTGTATACCGAGACATGTATGACTTAAAATATAAAGACAAGAAAATGTGGCCAGTGCTTGCAGATTTTCGTGAAGTCTGCAGATAAGATATTTATTTATAAAACAGTGGTGGTGGGTAGGAGAGAAGACAAAATTTTTAAAAGAAGTTTAATTAAAAATTATAAAAGATCCTTGATTCTGATGAGAATTGGGGGTTTCCTTTATCTATTTCTGAAAACTGAATCAGAGTGGTATGAAAATAAATATGATTTGGGAGGTTGTATCTTTGGTTACTGCGATGTTTATACCAACAAATGAAAACTGCTTCAACGGGACATGGAAGTGAACCGGACAAGGAGAAAACATTTCAGATAAACACGGAGGAAATAAAATCTGCCATTTGCTACGTTTATGTTTGTTGTTTGCTTGTTTTGTAATGCTCCTTTTGATACAGTACTGAATCTCTTCTGCTCTACACTGTGTGTGTGTGTGTGTGTGTGTGTGTGTGTGTGTGTCTTCTTTGAAAGTTATGTCATATCTTTCCACCATAAGAGAAGGATGATGGAGGACATAGAAATAACTCCTTGATAAACGAAGGAGAATGATTGAACCAGGTGAGAATAAATTATTTTCAAGCCACGATTACGATTTTGTCTTGAAAGTGCTACACAATTTTAATTTCTACTTAGCCTTTTTTATGTCTTTCATAAATATTTATAGGTGCCAAGTACTGCCCAAAGTATTAGAAATATGACAATGAATAAAATAAAACCAAACCTAACCATCCACAAATCTAGATATCAGGTTGAATTTGATATGCTTCAGTAAAGTTATACTTATCTCCATGCTCTTTTCACAGAACTTTGTTGGATTTATTCCCACTGACTCTACATCTTTAAGCTATTTTTTAAAGTGACTATTTCAACACTTTGTCAGTTTTTGTAATCAAATTATTAATATTCTGATAAAATATTTTTTACATGTTGGAATAATTTTTATAGGATTACAATTATGTTCTTTTTCTTGAGTTATATTTGATATGGCATACGTTTCTGCAGTTCTGGCTGTGGAGACCCCTATCCTTCGATTTATCAAAATTTTAAAATGCGTTGGCAAAAGTTGCTCATAACATCCTCTTGTAATTGCCATAAACTCTGTTGCATCTATAGCCATATTTCATTTTATGTTACTAATATTGCTTATTTGTTATTTTTCTCATGTTTTAAATGAGTATTGCAGAGGTTTTCCAAATCTCCGGATGGGGCAGGTCTGCATACATTGTCCCCTGATAGCAGGCAAAAGCACCAGCTCCAAGGGAGAAACCAGTGGGCAACCACCAAGTGCCCAGGGTGTGCCTGGGCATGGAGCTGGGAAACCTTTTGGCTCCAAATTCTCTGCTCAGGTGTGGGAGCAGTCTAACTCCTCATCTATGAGAGTTGGTGCTCCAGATGCCTGGAGATCTGCCTGGGCATGAAGCAGAGAGGGCCTTCCTGCACCAGGATCTCTGCACAGGAAGGGTGGGGTGGGTCAGCCTGCTGATCCAGGTGAGTGGGTGATTTGAATGCTTGAAGATCTGCCTGAGTGTGGAGCAGATGGGACCCCACTTCACATTAATCTGTGTTCATGAAAAGTGGGGCAGCTTAGGGTGCAGATTCAGGTAAGTGGATGCTTGAAATATCTGAATTTCTGCCTGGAGATTGAATGGAGGGGGCCCTGCTGCACCATGATTTCAGGGGAGCAGGCAGGAAGACCCAGCAATGGCGCATGCAGACACATTCCAGGTTGCCAAGCTGGCCCTGGCTTCATGTCTCACCACCCAAGAGAACCTGCAGCTGTACAGACCTTCTCCCACCTCAGGCTTGTGATGGGAGAGCACAATTCCAGTGTCTACAGCTGAGGCACCTTCTGCAGTTCTGGCAGTGGAGGCCCCATCCTTTTCCAGAGTAGGTGCTTTAATATCTGGCCTGAGACTAAAAATGCTGTGCTTCTCTCACATGCTGTGGCTTCACTAACTTACATCAGCCTGATGTTGTCAAAATTACTTCTCTGAACACTTTATCATAAAAGTATTTAAATATTTAAAATTCCTGTAATTTACATGCTTTACCAGTATTCTACAAGTCTAATATGGAATGTTTTATTGTCTTTCAATTCTACAAATATCTTTCTATTCAAAGTATTACCTTTTTAATCCATAAAAGTGTATTTGGAATTATTTTACTCATTCAAATAGAAGCAGACAAATTAAATTTATCAGAGTTTATTTGAACAAATAATGTTTCATGAATTAGCACTCAGATTCAGGAGAGGTTCACAGAGCTCCCTTCAGCAATATGGGCAGGCTGTACTTAGAAAAAGGAAGTGAGGTACAGAAACAGCTTGATTGGTTACAGCTATGTGGTTGCCGGATTTGGGCATGAGGCATTGCTTTATGTGGATATAGTCTTATCAACTGGCAGTGTGTGACTAGCTATAACTTGGTTGCCGTGATTGGCTGAAGTCAGCTAGTTATTACAAGAGTATATTTCAAGTTGGGTTGCATTCATTTATATACTAAGTTAGATTTTAGCTCACTACCTATGGTTTAAAGTGCAGAGGCAGCTTTGGACTTCTGCCCCTCTGTGCCCTGCTCCTCCCCTTTCTGTGTTCTCTCTCTCTTTCTCTCTCTTCATCTGTGAATAACGTGCTTTTAACACATTCACCTTGTTTTGGAGAAGCTCTGACCACATGGAGATTACATGTATAGGTGCTGCCATTTACAGCTGCAGCCAGTCTCCTACATAGCATCAACTGTAAGATTTATGAGTGAATGAGCATTCAGACTATTTTAGTCCCTAAACTTTAGAGTTTCCATGTGAGGCCCTAGATAGTTTGGAGCAGAAAAAAGCCATTTGCTTTGCACCCATCTGAAATCTCGGCCTGGAGCAATCAATAGCCAGTAGAGTGCTCTTTATATCTAAGACGTCAGGTTGATTCATTGGCTTGTTCAAATCTTCTATATCCTTATTGAAATGTGTACGTGCTTACTCTATCTTATTTTGAGAGTAATATATTTTAAGATCTCCTAATATTATGTGGATTTTACTGTTTCTTCTCATACTTGGGGTGTATGTACGTGTGTCGAAAATTTGTTACTAAGGGTATGCATAACCAGGGTTATTATATGTTCTGAAAAAGTGAGCTATTATCATTAGAGAACAGCCCTCTTTATCTCTGATGATGTTTTCTAACATTGTATTTTGTCTGAAATTAATGTAACTGTACAAGCATTCTTTCTTTCATAATTTACTTGGTATTTTCATCATTCTTTTACTCATATTCATTTAATATTTTCAGTCTATCTTCTAAATGATATCAAGGTGAATTTCATATTTCATCCACTATGACACTTTCTTTGAAAGAAGTATAAACATCATTCTTATTTTTCATTACTGCTGGTACGTTTGAGTTAATTTCTAAGACTTTATCTGCTTATTGATGTTAACTATGCTCTTTGCTTTCCCCTTTGTCTTCATTTAAGAAGATAAGCATTTTTTCATTTTATTTTTCCCTCAACTAAATTGTTTCTCATGTATATTTCTTTCACTATTTCATGCTGTACCATAAAACCTCTATCTGGTATAGCTATCCTTTCACATAGCTTCATATTTTACCTAGAGAGGACATAGCGGTTAAAAAAAAAAAAAAAAAAAGAAAAACTCTGTTTTATTCATCTGGAATTTTCTCTATATTACTCTAATTCATCAAATAATTTCTCAGTGCGTATAAATTACAAGATGCTTATATTTTCTCATTATTTTGAGGGTATTTGCCCCATTGTCTTTAGGTTTTCTTTGTTTTTATTGAGAAACTGTTAACAAGTCAGGAGTTGGATAATGTTGGTCTTTTGAAAATGATCTTCCTACTTTTTCTCTCTAACTCAAAATCATCTAGCTACCTTTCATATATTTAATTCCAAAGTCTTAAAATGGATAATTTTAAAATTTATTTTCATGCAGCAAAATTGTGTATACTGATTTTTTTTTTTCATTTATTTTAGGAAAGAGCTTAAAGACAGAAATAATGTCATTCTCTTGGGTTTATTTCATGAAATAATTCACATGAAAGCTAAAATATTATATATTATTTGATAATTAGTTAGCTTCTAATTACAAAAATTATACTTGAGTGTTTTAAGTTGTGCAGGTTTATTCACTTCATTGAAAGATATAACTGAGTGTTGTCCAAGGTTGGTATGATGGCTTTTTGTCTGTTCTATGAGAGGTCTTCATCCTTATGCTTGTAAACATATGAAAATCTATGGCTCTTGCAGGTCTAGGGATAAAGAAAGGAGCAAGAAAAAATTAAGGAAAAAATCTTTGGAAATTAAAAAATGTTTGGAATATATTAAGTGAATGAATAGTTTGAGGATTGAATATTCAGAGTCTAACCATTTTACTTTACAAATAACATTTTGCTACTCCTTGGTGATGAATGGTGAATTTTAAAATTAGTAAAGTTGCTTCACAACTACAGTCCAGCTTCCAGAAATATAAAATGGCCACAATGTAATTTCTAAAATATGCATCAACTTCAAAAATCTTCACAAAGAACCCTTTGATAAAATGTTATTAACTGCTATTTGTTTAGTGTTAATGACACATTTTGTACATCATTTTATTTGATTCTATCAGCATTTTTTATGCATCATTTTATTTGATTATTTTAGCAAATTTGTGAGGCATCCATCCCTTTGCCATCTTTTCTTCATAAGTACAAAATGGGATTAGTAAAATTAAGTCGTTTCTTAAAGTTAATAGCTAGTACAACATGAATACAAGCCTTATAACTTCACTGGTTTCTCCCTTGGCACTGGTGTTTGTGTCTGCCATCAGACAAGCTGTAGGCAGACCTGCCCAATCCAGCCACACCCACCTCTGACCCTGCCCACTTAGAGCTGAACAGGGAACTCAGGCCACTGTGCACTCCATGAATCAGCCCATTGCCTGAGGCAACAGAGAGCTTCTCCCAGTAAAGAAGGATGAACTATATAGCCATCCACAGCCAGTTCTTATCCATAAATACTATTTACTGGCCCTGTGGGTCAAACGGAACAGCCCAATATAAAATCTGCCAAAAGAAGTACATAGGGCTATGGAAGCAAAGCTGAATGACCCTACCCAGCAAACTCTTCAGTTACACCTCCTACAGATGGGGGAAAGAGAAAAAATAATATAGGGAAAGAAAGAAAAAGAAAACATCTTATTCACAATACAATAATTACAAAAAGTAGAAATGACGAATCTTAATGTAGTGACACAACCAAAGGATACAGTAGCTCTCCAGCAATCATCCCTAACCAAAAGGGAAACTCAGAATGACGGTACAAACTTTAAAGCATGTTTTGCAAGAAAGCTCAATGAGATCCAAAAAAATTTTGAAAATCAATCTAAAGAAACTTGTAAAGCAATATAAAAAATGAAAGAAGAAATAAACATCCTAAAAAGAAATCAATCAGATATTCTGTAATTTAAAAACTCACTTAAGGAATTTCAAAGTACAATTGAAAGCTTTAGCAATAGACTGGACCAAGCAGAAGAAACAATTTCAGAGCTTGAAGAATTATCCTTCAAACTAACCCAGTCAGATAAAAATAAAGATAAAAGAATTTTGTTCTTTTGGCTTAGGATTGTCTTGGCAATGCAGGCTCTTTTTTGGTTCTATATGAACTTTAAAGCAGTTTTTTCCAATTCTGTGAAGAAACTCATTGGTAGCTTGATGGGGATGGCATTGAATCTATAAATTACCTTGGGCAGTATGGCCATTTTCACGATATTGATTCTTCCTATCCATGAGCATGGTATGTTCTTCCATCTGTTTGTATCCTCTTTTATTTCACTGAGCAGTGGTTTGTAGTTCTTCTTGAAGAGGTCCTTTACATCCCTTGTAAGTTGGATTCCTAGGTATAGCTGGAGGCATAATGCTACTTGACTTCAAACTATACTACAAGGCTAC
Organism: Piliocolobus tephrosceles; assembly: GCF_002776525.5. Classification (NCBI taxonomy): domain Eukaryota; kingdom Metazoa; phylum Chordata; class Mammalia; order Primates; family Cercopithecidae; genus Piliocolobus; species Piliocolobus tephrosceles. The sequence goes on from NC_045436.1 coordinate 122,631,078, forward strand.
AAGTAACCAAAACAGCATGGTACTGGTACCAAAACAGAGATATAGACCAATGGAACAGAACAGAGTCCTCAGAAATAATACCACACATCTACAGCCGTCTGATCTTTGACAAACCTGACAAAAACAAGAAATGGGGAAAGGATTCCCTATTTAATAAATGGTGCTGGGAAAATGGGCTAGCCATAAGTAGGAAGCTGAAACTGGATCCTTTCCTTACTCCTTATATGAAAATTAATTCAAGATGGATTAGAGACTTAAATGTTAGACCTAATACCATAAAAATCCTAGAAGAAAACCTAGGTGATACCATTCAGTACATAGGCATGGGCAAGGACTTCATGTCTAAAACACCAAAAGCAACGGCAGCAAAAGCCAAAATTGACAAATGGGATCTAATTAAACTAAAGAGCTTCTGCACAGCAAAAGAAACTACCGTCAGAGTGAACAGGCAACCTACAGAATGGGAGAAAATTTTTGCAATCTACTCATCTGACAAAGGGCTAATATCCAGAAGCTACAAAGAACTCAAACAAATTTACAAGAAGAAAACAACCCCATCAAAAATTGGGCAAAGGATATGAACAGACATTTCTCAAAAGAATACATGGATACAGCCAACAGACACATGAAAAATGCTTGTCATCACTGGCCATCAGAGAAATGCAAATCAAAACCACAATGAGATACCATCTCACACCAGTTAGAATGGCAATCATTAAAAAGTCAGGAAACAACAGGTGCTGGAGAGGATGTGGAGAAATAGGAACACTTTTACACTGTTGGTGGGATTGTAAACTAGTTCAACCATTGTGGAAAAGAGCATGGCGATTCCTCAAGGATTTAGAACTAGTAATACCATATGACCCAGCCATCCCATTACTGGGTATATACCCAAAGGATTATAAATCATGCTGCTATAAAGACACATGCACACATATGTTTACTGCAACACTATTCACAATAGCAAAGACTTGGAATCAACCCAAATGTCCATCAGTGACAGACTGGATTAAAAAAATGTGGCACATATGCACCATGGAATACTATGCAGCCATAAAAAGGGATGAGTTTGTGTCCTTTGTAGGGACATGGATGCAGCTGGAAACCATCATTCTCAGCAAACTATTCCAAGAACAGAAAAGCAAACACCACATGTTCTCACTCATAGGTGGGAACTGAACAATGAGATCACTTGGACTCGGGAAGGGGAACATCACACATTGGGGCCTATTATGGGGTGAGGGGAGGGGGGAGGGATGGCATTGGGAGTTATACCTGATGTAAATGACGAGTTGATGGGTGCTGACGAGTTGATGGGTGCAGCACACCAACATGGCACAAGTATACATATGTAACAAACCTGCATATTGTTCACATGTACCCTAGAACTTAAAGTATAATAAAAAAAATTTAAAAAAAGAATTTTAAAAGTTAACAAGGTCTTACGAAATATGGAATTATGTAAACTGAACAGACTTACAAAATACTGAGAGAGATTTTCTGAGAGAGCATTTCTGAGAGAGCATTTTCTGAGACAACATTTCTGAGAGAGAAGGAAAAAAAGTAAACAACCTGGAAAACATATTTGAGTGAATAATTTGGGAAAACTTCCCTAATGTTTTTAGAGAGGTTGACATCTGGATACTAGGAATTCAGAGAATACCTGAGAGATATTATAGAAAATGAACATCACCAACATACAGTCAACAGATTGTCCAGGGTCAACACTAAAGAAAAATTCCTTAACACTCCTACAGAAAAATATCCAGTCACATGTACAGGAAACCCCACGAGGCTAACAGTGGACTTCTCAGCCAGAACCTCACAAGCCAGGAAAGATTGGGGGCAGATTTTTAGTTTCATGAAGAAAAGAAACTCCAATCAAGAGTTCATATCTTCCCAAATGAGCTTCATAAGTGAAGGAGAAATAAAATCTTTTCCAGGCAAGCAAGCACTAAAAGAATTAGTTACCTGTAGAACAGACTTACAAGAGATTCTTAAGGGAATTCGAAGCATGGAAACAAAAGAATGATACCAGCTACCACGAAATCCTTCTGTTACTGATTGATTTATTTTAGTATAATGTCCTGAATGTCCATCCATACTGTTGTATACTGCAAAATGCCTTTCATTTTTAAGTCTAAATAGTAATCTATTTTATGTATATACCAGATTTTCTTTGCCAACTCGTTGTTAATGAACATGTAGTTGTTTCAATGGCTTGGCTCTTGTAAATAGTCCTACAGTGAACATAGGAATGCTTATATATCTTCAAGTTCCTGATTTCAGTTTCTTTTAAAATAAATATTCATAAGTGATATTGATGAAGGGTGTGGTAGTTTTATTTTTAATTTTTTGAGATATTTCAATATTGGTTTACATAGTGGCTGCGCCATTCTGCATTCCCATCAACAGTGTGTGCAAGGGTTTGAATTTCTCTATATCCTCAAAAAATAGTTCTTTTTCTATGCATTGAATATAAACAATCTGAAAGAAGAAAGAAATGATGCCATTTACAATAGCACCAAAAAAATAAAATACTTAGGAATAAACTTAATATGGTGAAATACTTGTATACTGAAAACTAAAAAAACATTACTAAAAGAAATTGAAGAAGACTCAAACAAATGGAAACACATCTGTGTTCATGGACTTGCAGACTTACTTAACATTGTTAAAATGTCCATACTCTCCAAAGCGATCTACAGATTTAATGTAATGCCTATCAAAATGCCAATAGCCAGGCGCGGTGGCTCAAGCCTGTAATCCCAGCACTTTGAGAGGCCGAGACAGGTGGATCATGAGGTCAGGAGATCGAGACCATCCTGGCTAACACAGTGAAACCCTGTCTCTACTAAAAATACAAAAAATTATCTGGGCGCGGTGGCGAGTGCTTGTAGTCCCAGCTACTCGGGAGGCTGAGGCAGGAGAATGGCATAAACCCGGGAGGCAGAGCTTGCAGTGAGCTGAGATCCGGCCACTGCACTCCAGCCTGGGCGACAGAGTGAGACTCCGTCTCAAAAAAAAAAAAAAAAAAAAAAAAAAAAAAAAAAAATGCCAATGACATTTTCTTACTTAAATAGAAAAAAAGCAATTCTACAAGTCACATAGAAACACAGAGGATCACAAATGGCCAAATCAACCTCAAGAGGGAGAAAAATACTAGAAGCATAACAATTCCTAATTTTTATTACAAAACTACAGTAATCGAAACAGCATGACATTGGCATAAAGGCAGGCACATAGACCAATAGAATGGAAGAGAGATTCCAGAAGTAAATTAACACATGCAGTCAATTGATCTTTGACAAGAGTACCAAGGATACACAAGGAAAAAAACATACCCTCTTCAACAAATGGTGTTGATCAAACTGGATATCCACATGTAAATGAGTGAAAACAGCACTCTATCTTATGCCACGCACAGACAATAAATTCAAAATCGGTTAACGACTTAATGTAAGACCTGAAACATAAGGGAAAACACTCATGAGATTGGTCCTGTTGATGATTCCATGTTATGATACTAAAAGCACAGGCTACAACAACAAAATAAACAAATAAGACTACATGAAACTCAAAAGCTTCTCTGCTGCAAGGAAAACAACAGCGACAAAAGGCAGCTTATGAAACGCAAAAAAAATAGTTGCAAAACATATATCTGATAAGAGGTCAATCCCCAAAATATATAATAAATGCCTATAACTCAGATAATCAGAAAAATGCAAATCAAAACCACAAGGAAAGATCATCTCATAATTGTCAGAATGGTTATTTTATATATATACACACACACACACACACACACACACACACACACACATTCATATAAGTATTTACAAATACATGTATATTGTATATGTATTTATATTATAAAATACATATATATAATACATATATATGTATACAGAAAACAAGTGTTGTGGGTCAAGTTTTTGAATCTTTGGACTTATTTTTTCCTTAGAAAATTTGTATTAGAAGGAGATTTGTGTTCAAATTGGGGGAAATTTTATATTGCATTTTATTATTAAATCATCTTTATGATTTTATTTAAAATTATTGCTGAACCCTGGTATACTCCACTGGAGAACCTGACTAGACATAATGTAGAATGCGATATAAAATAGAGATTTCTATGAACAATTACTGGACTCCCTTCTAGAAGACCCAAGAGATTTTTAAAAAGTAAAAAGAGCAGATTGATATGGTGTTGAGAAAGAATTCTTATGAGGATAACAAAAACCTTCAATATTATACTGCTGATATTTTCCCTTATCCAGATTGACTGTGCATATTAAGTTCATTGTGTTATGTGGCAAATTACAGAGGTATTCTTCCTCTGCACATCTCTTGCTTTAATGAGAAGAAATTTAATCTTAAAAATCACAAAACAAAAATAATACAAGCAAGCAACACACAAAAATCTTTGCCTCTTGTCCTTCTTCTTATTCATTCTCACACAAGTCGAATGAGTTACCTATTAATGATTCTGAGATGGGCATACACTTCCTTTCTCTCTGTTCTTTTCGCTTTGAGAGCCATTGTTCTCAAACCACACGTACCGAACAGCAGTCCTCTATTTGAGAAGTTTTACAGGGATATGTGAAGGTCTGTAGTGGTCCTAGACTACTGGATTATAGGTTGATAATCTCTATGCAGCACAGTATTTGGACACACATTTACAAGTGTACATTAACCAAGATCTCTCATTCTTAATTTTTGCAATTTTTATGTTGAATCAACTTAGTTGGTTATAAATTCAAGTGAAGAGCAGTATTATTTTTGGACCTCCTCTAACCCCAACAAATACAATAGAACAGAAATGCAAAACAAGGAAAGATATGACTTATGTATGAACATAAGAGATTATTTTAGATGGGATGGTAAGAGAGTGCCCTTTGTTTTGATTCTATAGATTGGTTGGTTTGCTTGGTTTTCAATGTACCTATATATCTTTAATTCTCCATCAAACTCTCCAAAATATCTGTATCTTTTTCTGTGTAATCAAACATTACCTTGTTAACAAACATTATCATATTAATACCTGCTGCACAATCATCATCCTAGAACTTCACCAAAAACCTATGTTTGCTCCCCTTCGTAGAATTCGTGGATTTTGAGATCCTATATCTCTTATTATCTCAATTTACTCCTCTATTGCTGCAACATATTCTACAGTAGCTTTCTGAAAAAATATGGCATATGGTAGATGAATATTTTGAGGCCTTGTGATTCTGAAATTGACTTTATAATCCTCACAGTGTAGTGATACATTGGCTAATTATAGCATCTTACAAAGTTTTCTTTTATTCTCCTGCAGATTCTTGATTTCCTTTATTTCTGTATGATTGCATATTTATTTTGCTCCTTGTGATTTATGCTGTATACTTATCTCAAATATATGAGACGATTTTTGGTTCCCGAGGCTGTAGAAAATCTGTTTGTAAGCTCGATTTAGGGCTATTTTTAGTGACTCAGCCATTTACCTGAGGAATAATAAAGTCTACATTTAATATTTTTTCTCTTGCAAATGTCTTATTTCTTTTTCTTCTTTCTTTCTTTCTTTTTTTTTTTTTTTTTTTTTTTTTTTTTTGATGGGATCTCGCTCTGTCGCCTAGGCTTAGGCTGGAGTGTGCAGTGGCGGGATCTTGGCTCACTGCAAGCTCTTCCTCCTGGGTTCACGCCATTTTCCAGCCTCAGCCTCCCAAGTAGCTGGGACCACAGGCGCCCGCCACCATGCCTGGCTAAATTATTATTGTTGTTGTTGTTATTATTATTATTATTATTATTATTATTTGTATTTTTAGTAGAGACTAGGTTTCACCGTGTTAGCCAGGATGGTCTCGGTCTCCTAACCTCGTGATCCGCCCACCTCTGCCTCCCAAAGTGCTGGGATTACAGGCTTGAGCCACCGTGCTCTGCCAAATGTCTTATTTCTTTAGAGAGGATTCATTTGGTCTCTTGCTTTATGAGTCAAAACTTAGCTAACAGTTTTTGGAACTGAGTGGAGGAAGGCAGTTGCCACTCCTTTGAATATGCTGACTTTCACTTATTCCACAAATTTATCTCCTTTACATATCCCTCCCCAAACTGTTCCTAGGGTTTTTCTGGTCTAATTCTCTAGAGAAACAAATATGGTGGAACAGATATAATCAGCTTGCTGTTTAGGCTAAGGTATGTAAATTTTCTTTATATTCGCTTGTCATGCTACATTTTTTTAACTCTCCCATTCACTCACTTCTTACCATCATATATAATTCATGCCTCCAGTTCCTCAGTTTTCTGATATAATTAAACTTGCTTTATGCCCTCTCCTGATAAAATCATTATTTTATTTTAGTTTGTTGATGTTGTTCTTTTTTACTTTTGGTCTACTAAGTTAGTTACTCATTTTTCTGCTTTCCACTCAAAAATATTTTGATGTACCTCATTTTATCTAATCTCCCCATCTTTGTCCTTTTATTTATTTATTTGTCAGGTTATTAGGGCATTTTAAAGGAACCAAAAAAGGTATCTTTAACCTCAAATGTTTTCTTCTAAGTATGCCTTTTTCATGTTAAGATCACATCAAATATACATATTGGTATCCTGATTTTTTATTCAACGTTATGGCATGATGAATAAATATTTGTAACAATATTGCTGAAAATTATTCTTATGTGTGAAGGCTGTATATAATTTCATCCCATCATAACATAAGTAAATTAATTTACCTCTTTTCTTACTGAGACAGTATTTTTTGAATCTTAATAGAAAAGTAAACATGCAGTTCACAACTTAAACAAGAATCAGTTTGGTGGGAAAAAGTAGAAATTAGTGGCCATAGTGGAGCAACGGAGAACTTGAGTATGTCTGTTTTCAGATGAAGATGCCTACATTCAAATTTCATGTCTGCTACTGAAAAGTTAAGGCTTTTGGGGAAACTACAAAACATTTATGCATCATTTTTTAACCCTAAAATAAAATATTATTAATATAGATTTTATTCATTCATAGAGTCATCTCAATGATAATTATTTATTAAGTACGTTTCTATAAAAGTATGGGATACATCAGTGAACAACATTCCTACCCTTGTGGAGTTTTTGAAAGTGGAGATAGACAATAAACACAAATCGCAATAAATAAATAAATTATGTAGTTTGTTAGAAGTTGACAGGTAAATTTTAAAACACACAAATTTTAAGCAGGATGATTGGAGTAGGCTTTATTAAGAAGGAGATTTATAAGTAAAGGCTTAAAGGAAATAGGAAGTAGTCATGTTGATTTCTGGAGGAAGAATCATTTAGGCAAATGGAATAGCTATGATATTGGCCCTAAGAAAGGAGGGAATCTGGAGAGTTTGAGAAATAGCAAGAAAGTTGGTATGGTGAGACTGGAGGCAGAGTGAATTTGGGAAGAGAAAGTGGCTATGGCCAGTCATAGCGTAAGAATAGGCACAAGTGAAGGGGAAGTGGACTCTGTAGAATTTTTCTGGCCACTTAAAAGCTTAGTTTTGAATACAACACTGTTGGTCAGTCTGTGCAGTGCGATGAGACATTTGCCATCTGTTTTAACAGTATCCCTCTTTTGTGTTGAGATCATAGGGAGAGCAAGAGTAAAATCAGAGAGACCTTTAAGAAAGTTAAAACAATAATCCAGATGGGAGATGATGACGGTTCATTTCAGAGTGATGACAATAACAGCCAGTGAGATGCAGTTAGATTGTAAACCTATTTGCAAGTTGTGCTCAAGTTTAAATGTGATACCACATGATCTGGTTTAACACAGAGCCTGTCATTTAAAGTTCAATAAATGGTGTTTTCTTTTTTACATTATAAAGAATATATTTCCTAAATTATTTGGACCTTGGGACACAACTTCTTCACCAGAGTTTTGTGAACATTTTTTTGTAATGTAAAAATACTGTCTTATCAGTTAGAGATATTTGGGTTATTATGAATATTTATGTTGATTGGTCAAGAGCTACATATGGAAAGCTTTATTTCAGATGCCGGAAAATGAAAACCAAATACATGGCCTCTGGCAGACAGTGTGACACCTAGTGAGGGCTCAAAACTGCCAGTCAAATAGACAATTCAAATTTACATCACTGAGACAAATTATCCCAATCCAAAAATAAATAGCACATGGCATTCACTCTTAAAATAATGATGATAACCAAACTTCCTAGCATATATTTCTTTTGTAAAAATATACAGTGCTTTTAATTAAAAATTAAAAAGCTTTCACTATGTTTTCCTAACTTTTATCAGTAACAACATTTTTGTTCATTATACCAATTATTTTCATTTTTAAATGCTTGCAGAACAGTTTTCTCTGAGTATGAAAAGAGAAAGATTGAGTCAGTTAGGACATCAAAAATAAAGCCTTTGGTGCTCCTTGAAATGTTTTCCTCAAATGGTGAAAATTTTCTCCATAGCACCTTTGTGAGGTGATAGTCTTCATTGATATGGTTTAATAATGTGAATTCTAACATTTAATGACAAACTTCGTGAAGAAAAGTATGTGGCATGCAATCGGGTGACATAAATTTGAAGGCAAAATATGAATATGAAGCCAAAAATTATATGTAGATGTTTGTTTCCTGTTGGGAATTTGCTCTATGATTATACTGCATTTTTGAGAAGATTGGATTAACTACATCATATGTATAATTTCATGTAAAACTTCAAAAAATACATAATTATGACTTTCAAAAAGAATGTATTTTGTATTAAGCCCCTTTAGATAAGTGAAATTTGAATGATAAAATTTCAGTAACCTCTGATCAAACTGGATTAATTTCCATCACATAATTCCATTAGGTTAAGCTCTACTAAAATTCTATTTTGTATATACTAGCTTTTTTTCTTTTCTTTTTTTTTTCCACAAAGCCCAGATCTTTCTTCTACTAGTTATATCTCCAGTCAGCCTATGATGGGGAATCTTTTTAGTGTTGGTAATTTTCCTTGTGGACACATCCGTTAACTGTCTCTGATAAATCTACTTAGAGGCAGTGAGACACTTTAAATCTCAAACTTCTTAAAGAGTTTGAGATATGCCCATTAATCACTACCAGCTGACAGATGTATTAAAATTTATCACTCTTCTAGAGCTCTTCTGTCAATTTGGACTCAGTCCAGGGCGGGCCCTTTTCACATAAAATGGAATGAAACAGACATGCACATAGACCCATTTCAATTCTGCCTGTCTCACCACGATGACTTGAAAAATGTATTCAATAAATTGTATTCACAGATTTATGACTACCGGACCTTTCCATTCTTGTCCAGAACTAAAACTAGATATTTTGCCAAGCCAGTCTTTTCTGATGCTTTCAGTGCTATATCTAAAGCAATATTTGAATGATGCATTCATGGGAAAAATAAATAAATAATATCAAGTGAGCTTAATGTACTCCATTTTTTTTCATCTTAAAATGTCATGACTGCAAACTACATTATAGATGGCTTCAGGACTGTGACTAAATGATGAACTGAATAAAGAACTGAGCTTAAAAGAGACAAAAATAATTCATCTCAGAAGTCATATTTTTGATGCTGCTTTGTTATTTTTATATTTAGATAATTGATAGTGTTTTATTTCCTGTGGTCTGCAGATCCAGCTTTTCCTATACTCACTTTCTCTGAGAAAGAAAATATTGTCATATTTTTATGACCAAGGAGTTTTATAGCTTATATCAATACATTTCTGCTTCCCTCTTCCCAAAGCAAATCACAGCTGAAATTTCCCTTGCACCCTTTTGCACTTTCTCAGATACAGTATTTGAGAGCTGCTGTCTCATATTATTGAAAAAATTTACCTCTAATAAGATAGGTACCAATTTTATTTAATACTTTAAATAAAAGAGTTTTATTATTAACAAATACATTAAAAGTGGTACTATTTGGTAGTATTTGTTACTTTTACACCAGAAGTGAGCTAATTGGAAAGTAATGTAATGCAGGATTATATATTTTTAAAAATTCAACTTTGCATAAAGACAAGGAGACATAATGTATACTGGTGATAAAGTTCTATATGAGGGTTTTGCCAGAGAAAATTATGTAAAACAAAAAACAAAAACTTGACAATAATCAATACGTTTGGATGCCAAATAGGATTTTGTTCAATCTAAATAAATGTTTTAAAATTAACTTCTGGCTCACGCTTGTAATCCCAGCACTTTGGGAGGCCGAGGAGGGTGGATCATGAGGTCAAGAGATCGAGACCATCCTGGCCAACATGGTGAAACCCTATCTGTACTAAAAGCACAAAACTTAGCTGGATGTAGTGGCACATGCCTGTAGTCCCAGCTACTCGGGAGGCTGAGGCAGGAGAATCACTTGAACCCGAAAGGCAGAGGCTGCAGTGAGCTGAGATCGCACCACTGCACTTTAGCCTGGAGACAGAGCGAGACTCCATCTCAAAAAGAAAAAAATATTATCTCTTTGTAATTAAATCACTAGCTTGAGGATCTTGTTAGTGTTCAGATAAATATGACATCTTTTGTCCTAAATATTGTCAAGTATGCTAACAATTAAAACTTAATTTAACTGAAGTTTTATATCAGTTGGATTATTTTTCTATTTAAATTAAATTGGCCCTCAAATAATTTTTTTACAAATATCTTGAACACTTAATACCTAATTTTTAATAAATATGTTGAATACTTAACCATTAATATTTCAGTTATTTTCCTTCATAAGACAATTCTGTAATTAAAGACTAATGTCTGTTTCCTGGTAATTGTAAGCATTTACTTGCTTTTTTATCTTTTTTGGCTATAACTTGCAATAAACCATCACTATTGCTATTGTGCTACAGAAATATTCAGTGAGAAAGAAAATTCAAATATCTAGGGCACATTCTTAATTTAAAAAAACTTTTTTTTTTTTTTCACTTTCTGTGTGTCCCCTATCAAATGTCTAAATTTGATCTAGCACTCTGGATGGTAATCTGCTCTATATGGACTGGGCCTACCATAGAGGTTAGGCTGATTATTCTACTACAAGTTGTATTTACTCTATTATTTTGAAAGAGATTTAAATTACCACTAGTCCCAACTTCACAAATGGGTGGAAATTTAATACGTTCCAGCATTTAATAGGTGGCTTCTTTTTAATCCAAGTCTGCAGAGTTCCCCCAAAAGGCAGGGATCAGAATTTCTCCATTGCCCCTGTACTCCTATGTCAAGGTGGCAACCCAGTGTTTTCCAATGCAAGGCTTTTCCTGCCTTTATGAACCTTGCAATCAGTCACCTGAGTCTCTGTCACTCTGGGTTTTCACCACAATAAAGAATCATTTCCCACTATTCCAGGAACCAACAGACATCATCCCTTAACTCAGTGCTAGAGAAATTTCCCATGTCAGATTTTATTAAACTCTCTGACTCTAAAGACTCAGAGCTCCAAACCTTTTCCTTGGATTTAAATTGTTCTTTTTAAGAAGCATAAGCTTGCCGTTTCTTGGTACAATAAGATCCCCAAGTCTCAAAGACTCAAAGCTCTGGCTGAGAATCCCACTATCACAGGGGCGAAAGGTAGAACAATGGAATAAATTTTGTCATTCTTTCTAATGTTTCTGTCTAAGAATTGTTTTAAACCACAAATAAAAACCATAGTAAATGAATGTGTCTTATCAGTAGGTTAATATTTTGGAAGTTGGTAGGATTCTTTCAGGGTTGTCCATTTTTGTCTTTTGAATAATCTTATTCACATTATCTGTTCTTGCCATGTTTTCTCCTGCTCACAAATATTTCATCTGGAGTTTGTAAGCTGTTGTCATTAATCTCAGATAATGACATATAAAAGGATTAACTTGAAATATTGTATGCTTGTTTGTTTGGCCCTTCCAAGAATGAAACTTTCATCTAGTTTGCCCCTTCTGCCTGAGGCATCACTTTGGCTGCTGTGTTGAAACAGACTGAAGTGGTAGAAAATAGAAGCCTGGAAAGTGTCACGATGCTAAAATATTAATCACATAAGAATAATAGTAACCCGGACTAGGTTTGTGGCTATAGATTTGGTAGAAAATGTTTAGATTCTATTTTGAAAATAGGTTCAACAGGATGTACTGATAATTTAGATGTAGCCTATGAAACAATAAACTAAATCAAGCATGACTTCCAGGCTAGACTTAGCAACTGTATTCTTAGAAGAATATAATTGTCCTCAATTGAGATCAGGAGACTCTAGGAGGGCCGGGTTTGAGGGTAAGACTAACATTTTGTTTGTTTGTTTGTTTTTTGAGACAGTTTTCTTTTTGACTGAATAAAATGACTAAATATTCTTAAAAAATCATATTCTTTTAGATATATAAATATTGGCATAATTGATTTGAAAACATGTATTTGGAAACTACTTACAATTTATATTTTACAGTGTTACTAATCACAGAAATATTGTTAACTAGTGGCACAATACTGTTGTATAATTCTTTTATCCTTTTTACACAAAACTACTTTTTTATTGTAAACTTTCTTATTTTAGATTTTTAAAAAATTGACATACAGAGGGTTCCAAAATGGCTGAATAGGAACTGCTCCAGTCTATATCTCCCAGCGTGAGCGACTCCAAAGATGGGTGATTTCTGCATTTCCAACTGAGGTATTTGGGGGCTTGTCAAAGAGTGGGTGCAGCCCAGGGAGTGTGGTTCAAAGCAGGGTGGGGCATCGCCTCACTAGGAAGCACAAGGGATCGGGGAATTCCCTTTCCTAGCCAAGGGAAACCATGACAGATGGTACGTGGAAAATCAGGACACTCCCACCCTAATACTGTGCTTTTCCAATGGTCTTAGCAAATGGCACACCAGGACATTATATCTCGCACCTGGCTCAGAGGGTCCCACGCTCATGGAGCCTTGCTCACTGCTAGCACAGCAGTCTAAGATCGAACTGCAAGGCAGCAGCAAGGCTGGGGGAGGGGTATCTGCCATTGCTGAGGCTTGAGTAAGTAAAGAAAATGGCCGGGAAGCTCAAACTGGGTGGAGCCCACAGCAGTTCAAGGAGGCTTGTGTGCCTCTGTAGACTCCACTTCAATGGGCAGGGGATAGGTGAACAAAAGACAGCAGAAACTTCTGTAGACTTAAACATCCCTGTCTGACAGCTTTGAAGAGAGTAGTGGTTCTCCCAGCACAGAGTTTGAGATCTGAGAACGGACAGACTGCCTCCTCAAGTGGTTCCCTAACCCCCGAGTAGCCTAACTGGGAGACACATCCCAGTAGGGGCCGACTGACACCTCATACAGCCAGGTGCCCCTCTGAGACAAAGCTTCCAGAGGAAGTATCCGGCAGCAACATTTTCTGTTATGCAATATTTGCTGTTCTGCAGCCTCTGGTGGTGATACCCAGGCAAACAGGGTCTGGAGTGGACCTCCAGCAAACTCCAACAGACCTGCAGCTGAGAGTCCTGACTGTTAGAAGGAAAACTAACAAACACAAAGGGCATCCACACTAAAACCCCATCTCTAGGTCACCATCATCAAAGACCAAAGGTAGATAAAACCACAAAGATGGGGAGAAAACAGAGCAGAAAAGCTGAAAATTGCAAAAATCAGAGCACCTCTTCTCCTCCAAAGGAATGCAGCTCCTTGGCAGCAATGGAACAAAGCTGGACAGAGAATGACTTTGATGAGTTGACAGAAGTAGGCCCCAGAAGATCAGTAATAACAAACTTCTCTAAGCTAAAGGAGGGTGTTTGAACACAATGTAAAGAAGCTAAAAACCTTGAAAAAAGATTAGATGAATGACCAACTGGAAAAAACAACATAGAGAAGACCTTAAATGACCTGATGGAGCTGAAAACCATGGCACAAGAACTGTGTGACACATGCATAAGCTTCTGTAGCTGATTCAGTCAAGTAGAACAAAGGGCATCAGTGATAGAAGACCAAATTAATGAAATCAAGTGAGAAGAGAAGTTCAGAGGAAAAAGAGTAAAAAGAAACAAACAAAGCCTCCAAGAAATATGTGACTATGTGTAAAAACCAAATCTACATCTGATTGGTGTGCCTGAAAGTGAGGGGGAGAACAGAACCAAGTTGGAAAACACTCTGCAGGATATTATCCATGAGAATTTCCTCAACCTAGCAAGGCAGGCCAACATTCAAATTCAGGAAATACAGAGAACACCACAAAGGTGCGCTTTGAGAAGAGCAACTCCAAGACACATAATTGTCAGATTCTTCAAAGTTGAAATGAAGGAAAAAATGTTAAGGGCAGCCAGAGAGAAAAGTTGGGTTACCCACAAAGGGAAGCCCATCAGACTAACAGTGGGTCTCTCAGTAGGAACTTTACAAGCTGGAAGAGAGTGGGGGCCAGTAGTCAACATTCCTAAAGAAAATAATTTTCAACCCAGAATTTCATATCCAGCCAAACTAATCTTCACAAGTGGAGGAGAAATAAAATCCTTTACAGACAAGAAAATGCTGAGAGATTTTGTCACCATCAAGCCTGCCTTACAAGAGCTCCTGAAGGAAGCACTAAACATAGAAAGGAAAAACTGGTACCAGCCACTGCAAAAGCATGCCAAATTGTAAAGACCATCAATGCTAGAAAGAAACTGCACCAACTAATGAACAAAATAAGCAACTAACATAATAATGACAGGATCAAATTCATACATAACAGTATTAACCTTAAATGTAAATGGGCTAAATTCTCCAATTAAAAGACACAGACTGGCAAATTGGATAAAGAGTCAAGACCCATCAGTGTGTTGTATTCAGGAGACCCATCTTTCGAGCAGAGACACACACAGGCTCAAAATAAAGGGATGGAGGAAGATCTACCAAGCAAATGGAAAACAAAACAAAACAAAAAAAGCAGGGAGTGCCATCCGAATCTCTGATAAAACAGATTTTAAACTGACAAAGATCAAAAGAGACAAAGAAGGCCATTACATAATGGTAAAGGGATCAATTCAACAAGAAGAGCTAACTATCCTAAATACATATGCACCCAATAGAGGAGCACCCAGATTCATTAAGCAAGTCCTTAGAATCCTACAAAGAGACTTAGACTCCCACAATAATAATGGGAGACTTCAACACCCCATTGTCTATGTTAGACAGATCAATGAGACAGAAAGTTAATGTGGATATCCAGGACTTGAACTCAGCTCTGCACCAAGTGGACCTAGTAGACATCTACAGAACTCTGCACCCAAAATCAATAGAATATACATTCTTTTCAGCAGCACAGTTCACTTACTCCAAAACTGACCACATAGTTGGAAGTAAAGCACTCCTCAGTGCAAATGTAAAAGAACAGAAACTATAACAAACTGTCTCTCAGACCACAGTGCAATCAAATTAGAACTCAGGATTAAGAAACTCACTCAAAACTGTGCAACTACATGGAAACTGAACAACCTGCTCCTGAATGACTACTGGGTACATAACAAAATGAAGGCAGAAATAAAGATGTTCTTTGAAACCAGTGAGAACAAAGACATAATGTGCCAGAATCTCTGGGAAACATTTAAAGCAGTATGTAGATGGAAATTTATAGCACTAAATACCCACAAGAGAAAGCATGGAAGATCTAAAATCGACACCCTAACATCACAATGAAAAGAACTAGAGAAGCAAGAAGAAACACATTCAAAAGCTAGCAGAAGGCAAGAAATAACTAAGATCAGAGCAGAACTGAAGGAGATAAAGGCACAAAAAAACCCTTCAAAAATCAATGAATTCAGGAGCAGTTTTTCTGAAAAGATCAACAAAATTCATAGAATGCTAGCAAGAATAATAAGGAAGAAAAGAGAGAAGAATCAAATAGATGCAATAAAAAATGATAAAGGGGATATCACCACTGATTCCACAGAAACACAAACTACCAGCAGAGAATACTATGAACACTTGTATGCAAAAAAAAAAAAAAAAAAAATAGAAAATCTAGAAGAAATGGATACATTCCTGGACACACACACCATCCCAAGACTAAACCAGAAAGAAATTGAATCCCTGAATAGACTACTAACAAGCTCTGAAATTGAGGCAATAATTACTAGCCTATCAACCAAAAAAAGTCCAGGACCAGATGGATTAACAGCCAAATTCTACCAGAGGTACAAGGAGGAGGTGGTACCATTCCTTCTGAAACTATTCCAGTCAACAGAAAAAGAGGGAATCCTCCCTAACTCATTTTATGAGGCCAACGTCGTCCTGATACCAAAGCCTGGCAGGGACACAACAACAACAACAAAAAAAAGAATTTAGACCAATATCCCTGATGAACATCAATGCAGAAATCCTCAATAAAATACTGGCAAACCAAATCCAGCAGCACATCAAAAACCTTATCCACCATGATCAAGTTGGCTTCATCCCTGGTATGCAAGGCTGGCTCAACATGCCCAAATCAATAAACATAATCCATCATATAAACAGAACCAAAGACAAAAACCACATGATTATCTCAATAGACACAGAAAAGGCCTTCAACAAAATCCAACAGCCCTTCATGCTAAAAACTCTCAATAAACTAGGTATTGATGGGATGTATTTCAAAATAATAAGAGCTATTTATGACAAACCCACAGCCAATATCATACTGAATGGACAAAAGCTGCAAGCATTTCCATTGAAAAGTGGCACAAGACAGGGATGCCCTCTCTCACCACTCCTATTCAACATAGTGTTGGAAGTTCTGGCCAGGACAATCAGGCAGGAGAAATAAATAAAGGGTATTCAATTAGGAAAAGAGGAAATAAAATTGTCCCCGTTTGCAGATGACATGATTGTATATTTAGAAAACCCCATCATCTCAGCCCAAAATCTCCTTAAACTGATAAGCAACTTCAGGAAAGTCTCAGGATACAAAATCGATGTGCAAAAATCACAAGCATTTCTATGCACCAATAACATTGAGCCAAATCATGAGTGAACTCCCATTCATAATTGCTTCAAAGAGAATAAAATACTTAGGAATCCAACTTACAAGGGATGTGAAAGACCTCTTCAAGGAGAGCTACAAACTGCTGCTCAACAAAATAAAAGAGGACACAAACAAATGCAAGAGCATTCCTTGCTCATGGATAGGAAGAATCAACATTGTGAAAAATGGCCATAGTGCCCAAGGTTATTTATAGATTCAATGCCATCCCCATCAAGCTACCAATGAATTTCTTCACAGAATTGGGGGGGGAAAAAAAAAAAGACTACTTTAAAGTTCATGTGGAACCAAAAAAGAGTGTGCATTGCCAAGACAATCCTAAGTCAAAAGAATAAAGCTGGAAGCATCACGCTACCTGACTTCAAACTATACTACAAGGCTACAATAACTAAAGCAGCATGGTACTGGTACCAAAACAGAGATATAAACCAATGGAACAGAACAGAGCCCTCAAATTAATACCACACATCTACAATCATCTGATCTTTGACAAACCTGACAAAAACAAGCAATGGGGAAATGATTCCCTATTATATAATGGGGCTGGGAAAACTGGTTAGTCATTTGTAAAAAGCTGAAACTGGATCTCTCCCTTATACCATGTACAAAAATTAATTCAAAATGGATTAAAGACTTAAATGTTAGACCTAAAACCATAAAAACCCTAGAAGAAAACCTAGGCAGTTCCATTCAGGACATAGGCATGGGCAAAGACTTTATGACTAAGACACCAAAAGCGATGGCAACAAAAACCAAAATAGGCAAATAGGATCTAATTAAACTAAAGAGCTTCTACAGAGCAAAAGAAACTACCATCAGAGTGAACAGGCAACCTACAGAATGGGAGAAAATGTTTGCAATCTACTCATCTGACAAAGGGCTAATACAAAGAATCCACAAAGAACGTAAACAAATTTAGAAGAAACAAATCAAACAACCCCATCAAAAAGTGGGCAAAGTATATGAACGGACACTTTTCAAAAGAATACATATATGCAGCCAAAAGACACATGAAAAAATGTTCATCATCACTGGCCATCAGAGAAATGCAAATCAAAACCTCAATGAGACACCATCTTAACACCTGTTAGAATGGCAAACATTAAAAAAGTCAGGAAGCAACAGGTGTTGGAGAGGATATAGAGAAATAGGAATGCTTTTCCATGGTTGGTGGGACTGTAAACTAGATCAACCATTGTGGAAGACAGTGTGACAATTCCTCAAGGATCTAGAACTAGAAATACCATTTGACCCAGCCATTCCATTACTGGGTATATACCCAAAGGATTATAAATCATGCTGCTATAAAGACACATGCACACGTATGTTTGTTGTGGCACTATTCACAATAGCAAAGACTTGGAATCAACCCAAATGTCCATCAATGATAGACTGGATTAAGAAAATGTGGCACATATACACCATGGAATACTATGTAGCCATAAAAAAAGATGAGTTCATGTCCTTTGTAGGGACATGGATGAAGCTTAGAACCATCATTCTGAGCAAACTATCACAAGGACAGAAAACCAAACACAGCATGTTTTCACTCATAGGTGGGAATTGAGCAATGAGAACACTTGGACACAGGGTGGGCAACATCACACACTGGGACACACTGGGATCTGTCGTGGGGTTGGGGGATGGGGGAAGGATGACATAGGAGAAATATCTCATGTAAATGACGAATAAAAGGGTGCAGTACACCAACATAGCACTTGTATACATATGGAACAAACCTGCACATTGTGCATATGTACCCTAGAACATAAAATATAATAAAAAAATTTTAAAAATGGCATACAATAATAGTGCATATTTTTGAAGTGCTTGCAATGATTTGATAAATGTATACATTGTGTATAAACCAAATCAGGGTATTTAACATATCCATCACCTAATGCATTTATGATTTATTCGTGCTGAAAATATTAAAATCCTCTCTTCTGGTTAATTTGAAATATACGATACCATGTTGTTAGCTATAATCACCCTACTTTTCAATAGAACACTAGAATTCATTCCTTCTATCTGACTATAGCTTTTTTCCCCGCTGGCCAATCTCTCCCTTTCCTGCCTTCCTCTTGTTCTCCTCAAGCTCTGATATTCCCTATTCTACTTTCTAATTCTGTGCGATCAGCTTTTTTAGATTAGACATATGAGTGAGATCGTGTGTTATTTGTCTTCCTGTGCCTGACTTATTTCACTTAACATATGTCTTCAAGGTTTATTTGTGTTGTTTCAAATGACAGAATTTATTTTCTTTTTATGGCTGACTAGTATTCCACTGTGTGTGTGTGTGTGCGTGTTTGTGTGTATAACGATTGTATTATTCATTCATCCACTGATTGACACTTAGCTTGATTGTAGATCTTGGCTATTAATTGTATTGCAATAAACATGGGAGTGCAGATAGCTCTTTGACATACTGATTTCATTTTGTTTGGACATATAACTAGTAGTGTGATTGCAGGATCATGTATAAATTCTACTTTTAATTTTTGAAGAACATTTTTACTATTTTTCATAATAGCTATGTTAATTTATATACCCATCCACAGTTTATAAGAGCTCCTCCATCTCCACATCTGCACCAGAATTTGTTAATTTTTGTCTTTTAAAAGTAGTAATTATTGGAGTGAGGTGATATTTCATGGTGATTTTGATTTGCATTTCCTTCGTGAGTGATGTTGAACATTTTTTCTTATACTTGTTGGCCATTTGTTTGTCTTCTTTTGAGAAATGTTGATTCAGGTCTTTTGACTGTTTGTTAATTGGATTATTTGAGTTTTTTGCTATTCAGTTGAAGTTTTTTATATATTCTGGAAATAGGCCCCTTGTCATATGCACAGTTAGCAAATATTTTCTTCCATTCTGTGGTTGTCATTTCACTCTTGATTGTTTCCTTTGCTGTGCAGAAGATTGTAGTTTGTATATAATTTGTTTATTTTTGCTATTGTCTGTACTTTTTGGTTCTTATCCAAAAAAAATCTTGTCCAGATCAATGTCATATAGTGTTTCCCCTATGTTTTTTTTCTAGTGGTTGTAATATTTGAGGTCTTACATTTAAGTCTTTAATCCATTTTAAGTTCAATTTTTGTCTAGCTTTATTCTTTTGCACATAAATATAGAGATTACCGGCACCATTTATTGAAGAAATTTTCCTTTCTCCATGAGTTCTTGTCACCTTTGTGAGCAATCAGTTATCTCTGAGTACACGGATTTATTTGTGTTCTTTATACTCTTGCATTGGAGTATATGTTTATTTTTATACCAGTACCATCCTGATTTAGTTACCGTAGATCTGTAACATATTTTATGATCAGGCAGTGTTATTCTTCCAGCTTTGTTCTTTTCACTGAAGATTGCTTTGGCTATTTGGGGTCCTTTAGGTTTCCATATGAATTTTAGAATTGTTTTTCTTATTTCTATGAAAAATGTCATTACTATTTTAATAGAAATTGCTTGAATATCTAGATAACTTTGGGTAGTATGGACATTTTAATAATTTTAATTATTCACAGCCACGACCATGATATATATTTTCATTTATTGTCTCTTCAATTTATTTCATCAACGTTTTATAGTTTTCAGTGCAGAGATTTTTTTACTTCCTTTTTAAATTTATTCCTAAATATATTTTATTAGCTATAGGATTGTTTCTCTAATTTATTTTTCAGATAGTTTGCTACTAGTGTATAGAAGTGCTACTGATTTTTTTGTGTTAATTTTGGATCTTGCAACTTTACTGAATTCACTTGTTAGTTCTAAATGTTTTTACTAATGTCTTTAGGGTTTTCCCTATATAAGTCCATGTCATCCGCAAACAGGGACAATTTAACTTCTTCCTTTCCAATTTTGGATGTCTTTTATTCTTTTCTTTTGCCTAATTGCTTTGGCTGAGATTTCCAGTACTATGTTGAATATTAAGTGTCAGAAGTGAACATGTTTGTCTCATTCCAAATATTAAAGAAACTGCTTTCAACATTTCTTTGTTCAGTATAATATTAGCTGTGCGTTTGTATGTATGGCCTTTATTGTGTTGAGGTACATTTCTCCTACATCCAACTTGAAAGTTTTTATCATGAAAATATAAAACTTGAATTTTACTTGTGCCTTTTCTGTATCTATTGAGGTTACCATATAGTTTTTGCACTTCATTGTTTTAATGTGATGTATCAAGTTTATGGATTTTTTTATGATGAATCATTCTTGCATCCCTGGTATGAATCCCCCTTGATCATGGTGAATCTTTTTAATGTCCTGTGAAATTCGGTTTGCCAGTATTTTGCTGAGGATTTTGCATTTATATTCATCAGGGGAATTGACCTGTTGTTTTCTTTCTGTTTTATGTTGTTGTTTTCTGGTTTTGGTATCAGAGTAATGCTGACCTTATAGATAGAATTTGGAAGCATTTTGTTCTCCTCAATTTTTCAGAATAATTTCAATAGCATTGGTATTAGTTCTTCCTTAAATATTTCATATAATTCAGTAGTAAAGACATCAGGTCCTGGGTTTTTGTTTTGTTTTGTTTTTTTGTGTGTGTGTTTCTTTTTTTGATGACAAGATTTTTGTGACTGATTCAATCTTGTTACTCACTATTGATCTGTTCAGATTTTCTATTTCTTCCTCTTTCAATTTTGTTAGGTTATATGTATCTAGGAATGTATCTGTTTTCTCTAGGTCACCCAGTTTGTTGGCATACAATTGTTCATAATAGTATCTTATGTTCATTTGTATTTCTGTGGTATCAGTTGTAATGTCCCCTCTTTATCTCCAATTTTATGTATTCAAATCTTTCTTTTTTAGCTAGTTTTGCTAAAACTGTGTCAACATTGTTTATTTTTTCAAAAAACTCCATTTTTATGTTGATCTTTTGTATTTGTTTAGTCTCTAATTTATTTTGTTCTAATTTTTATTATTTTCTTTCTTCTATTCATTTTGGTTTAGGTACCTTAAGGTGCCAAGTTAGATTGTTTATTTGAGATCTTTCTTCGTGGATGATATAGGCTTTTATTGCTAAAAATTATCCTCTTGGAACTTCTTTTGCTGTATCCTATTGGTTTTGATATGATGTGTTCCCATTTTCATTTGTCTCAAGAAAATTTTAAGCTTGGCTTGTAATGTCTTCATTGACCCATTGAGTCTTAAACTGAGCCATCAAGTAGCTCTCTCAGTGCTACCCAAAACATGATGTCTCAGTGTTCACTGCCACCTTTTGCCTGCCTAGATGTGGGTTCTGAGTTGGAGAACCCGAAGAGGAGAGTGCAGAACACAACGTGTCAATCAATGTAGGCTTTCAATGTTGCCACTTCTACTATATTCATCATTGTTATTTGTAAATACATAAACTACTACATTTTTAGGGTGAAATTGACTGTGTGTATCACAAAAGGCAGTTCAGAAAATCTGAGTCATTTTTATTTGTAGGGAGGGGCTGCATTGTAGTGTAACTTATTATCACTACAAGTTCAAATAAAAAATAAATATTGCATGGAATCTTTCAGATGTTTGCCCTGAACATGAATATTTGGCATAAGTGACTTAATACTTACCTTTGCATCCAGATGTTTTGTTTTAAGCTGACACTAGCTAGTGTCATAAGTACTTACAACCTCCCAAGGTATCCATAGAATTACCTACTTCTAGATTTTTACTGCTTCACCATATTAATAGCATTATCCATCACTTTTTAAATTACTTCTACAAGATCTAAATTTATTAAACTCTTCAATTAAGCCCATTAAGATGCACAGTAAGCATGTATATTTCAAATCAGTGCTTTGGTAGTCCCAAGTGATAGAGTACTTTTCATATCATAAACAAATCTTCTTAGAGGATAAGTTTCTTCCAATTTACA
Organism: Piliocolobus tephrosceles; assembly: GCF_002776525.5. Lineage (NCBI taxonomy): Eukaryota > Metazoa > Chordata > Mammalia > Primates > Cercopithecidae > Piliocolobus > Piliocolobus tephrosceles. Next base: position 122,653,816 of record NC_045436.1, read on the forward strand.
CTGCTGTACTCTGAAAATTTCACTGTACACTGAACTTCACATATACAGGAACTAGTATGCGCTTTCCAAATAATATCTCATTTACTTCATTTTCCTCAGAACCTCATTACCATCACCCATTTGTATATGAATACAGTCTTCAAATACAGGGTTATGTACTCTTTAAAAATGATTGAATTGTATTAGGTGCTTATGCTCTGAAGCCAATATGTCTTATTATTATTATTATTATTATACTTTAAGTTCTAGGGTACATATGCATAACGTGCAGGTTTGTTACATATGTATACCTGTGCCATGTTGGTGTGCTGCACCCATCAACTCGTCAGCACCCATCAATTCATCATTTATATCAGGTATAACTTCCCAATGCAACCCTTCCCCCCTCCCCCTCCCCATGATAGGCCCCAGTGTGTGATGTTCCCCTTCCTGAGTCCAAACGATCTCATTGTTCAGTTCCCACCTATGAGTGAGAACATGCGGTGTTTGGTTTTCTCTTCTTGTGATAGTTTGCTAAGAATGATGGTTTCCAGCTGCATCCATGTCCCTACAAAGGACGCAAACTCATCCTTTTTTATGGCTGCATAGTATTCCATGGTGTATATGTGCCACATTTTCTTAATCCAGTCTGTCACTGATGGACATTTGGGTTGATTCCAAGTCTTTGCTATTGTGAATAGTGCCACAATAAACATACGTGTGCATGTGTCTTTGTAGTAGAATAATTTATAATCCTTTGGGTATATACCCAGTAGTGGGATGGCTGGCTCATATGGTACATCTAGTTCTAGATCCTTGAGAAATTTCCATACTGTTTTCCATAATGGTTGAACTAGTTTACAATCCCACCAACAGTGTAAAAGTGTTCCTATTTCTCCACATCCTCTCCAACACCTGTTGTTTCCTGATTTTTTAATGATTGCCATTCTAACTGGTGTGAGATGGTATCTCATTGTGGTTTTGATTTGCATTTCTCTGATGGCCAGTGATGATGAGCATTTTTTCATGTGTCTGTTGGCTGTATGACTGTCTTCTTTTGAGAAATGTCTGTTCATATCCTTTGCCCACTTTTGGATGGGGTTGTTTGTTTTTTTCTTGTATATTTGTTTGAGTTCTTTGTAGATTCTGGAAATTAGCCCTTTGTCAGATGAGTAGATTGCAAAAATTTTCTCCCATTCTGTAGGTTGCCTGTTCACTCTGATGGTAGTTTCTTTTGCTGTGCAGAAGCTCTTTAGTTTAATTAGATCCTAATTGTCAATTTTGGCTTTTGTTGCCATTGCTTTTGGTGTTTTAGACATGAAGTCCTTGCCCATGCCTAGGTCCTGAATGGTACTACCTAGATTTTCTTCTAGCGTTTTTATGGTAATAGGTCTAACATTTAAATCTCTAATCCATCTTGAATTAATCTTCGTATAAGGAGTAAGGAAAGGATCCAGTTTCAGCTTTCTACTTATGGCTAGCCAATTTTCCCAGCACCATTTATTCAATAGGGAATCCTTTCCCCATTTCTTGTTTCTCTCAGGTTTGTCAAAGATCAGATGGCTGGAGATGTGTGGTATTATTTCTGAGGACTCTGTTCTGTTCCATTGGTCTATATCTCTGTTTTGGTACCAGTACCATGCTGTTTTGGTTACTGTAGCCTTGTAGTATAGTTTGAAGTCAGGTAGCGTGACGCCTCCGGCTTTGTCCTTTTGACTTAGGATTGTCTTGGCAATGCGGGCTCTTTTTTGGTTCCATATGAACTTTAAAGCAGTTTTTTCGAATTCTGTGAAGAAACTCATTGGTAGCTTGATGGGGATGGCATTGAATCTATAAATAACCTTGGGCAGTATGGCCATTTTCACGATATTGATTCTTCCTATCCATGAGCATGGTATGTTCTTCCATTTGTTTGTGTCCTCTTTGATTTCACTGAGCAGTGGTTTGTAGTTCTCCTTGAAGAGGTCCTTTACATCCCTTGTAAGTTGGATTCCTAGGTATTTTATTCTCTTTGAAGCAATTGTGAATGGAAGTTCATTCCTGATTTGGCTCTCTGCTTGTCTGTCACTGGTGTATAAGAATGCTTGTGATTTTTGCACATTAATTTTGTATCCTGAGACTTTGCTGAAGTTGCTTATCAGCTTAAGAAGGTTTTGGGCTGAGACAATGGGGTTTTCTAAGTATACCATCATGTCATCTGCAAACAGGGACAATTTGACTTCTTCTTTTCCTAACTGAATACCCTTGATTTCTTTCTCTTGCCTGATTGCCCTAGCCAGAACTTCCAACACTATGTTAAATAGGAGTGGTGAGAGAGGGCATCCCTGTCTTGTGCCAGTTTTCAAAGGGAATTTTTCCAGTTTTTGCCCATTCAGTATGATATTAGCTGTGGGTTTGTCATAAATAGCTCTTATTATTTTGAGATACATTCCATCAATACCAAATTTATTGAGCGTTTTTAGCATGAAGGGCTGTTGAATTTTGTCAAAAGCCTTTTCTGCATCTATTGAGATAATCATGTGGTTCTTGTCTTTGGTTCTGTTTATATGCTGGATTACGTTTATTGACTTGCGAATGTTGAACCAGCCTTGCATCCCAGGGATGAAGCCCACTTGATCATGGTGGATAAGCTTTTTGATGTGCTGCTGAATCCGGTTTGCCAGTATTTTATTGAGGATTTTTGCATCGATGTTCATCAGGGAGATTGGTCTAAAATTCTCTTTTTTTGTTGTGTCTCTGCCAGGCTTTGGTATCAGGATGATGTTGGCCTCATAAAATGAGTTAGGGAGGATTCCCTCTTTTTCTATTGATTGAAATAGTTTCAGAAGGAATGGTACCAGCTCCTCCTTGTACCTCTGGTAGAATTCAGCTGTGAATCCATCTGGTCCTGGACTTTTTTTGGTGGGTAGGCTATTAATTGTTGCCTCAATTTCAGAGCCTGCTATTGGTCTATTCAGGGATTCAACTTCTTCCTGGTTTAGTCTTGGGAGAGTGTAAGTGTCCAGGAAATTATCCATTTCTTCTAGATTTTCTAGTTGATTTGCGTAGAGGTGTTCATAGTATTCTCTGATGGTAGTTTGTATTTCTGTGGGGTCGGTGGTGATATCCCCTTTATCATTTTTTGTTGCATCTATTTGATTCCTCTCTCTTTTCTTCTTTATTAGTCTTGCTAGTGGTCTGTCAATTTTGTTGATCTTTTCAAAAAACCAACTCCTGGATTCATTGATTTTTTGGAGGGTTTTTTGTGTCTCTATCTCCTTCAGTTCTGCTCTGATCTTAGTTATTTCTTGCCTTCTGCTAGCTTTTGAATGTGTTTGCTCTTGCCACTCTAGTTCTTTTAATTGTGATGTTAGAGTGTCAATTTTAGATCTTTCCTGCTTTCTCTTGTGGGCATTTAGTGCTATAAATTTCCCTCTACACACTGCTTTAAATGTGTCCCAGAGATTCTGGTATGTTGTATCTTTGTTCTCATTGGTTTCAAAGAACATCTTTATTTCTGCTTTCATTTCGTTATGTACCCAGTAGTCATTCAGGAGCAGGTTGTTCAGTTTCCATGTAGTTGAGCGGTTTTGATTGAGTTTCTTAGTCCTGAGTTCTAGTTTGATTGCACTGTGGTCTGAGAGACAGTTTGTTATAATTTCTGTTCTTTTACATTTGCTGAGGAGTGCTTTACTTCCAATTATGTGGTCAATTTTGGAATAAGTGTGATGTGGTGCTGAGAAGAATGTATATTCTGTTGACTTGGGGTGGAAAGTTCTATAGATGTCAATTAGGTCCGCTTGGTGCAGAGATGAGTTCAATTCCTGGATATCCTTGTTAACTTTCTGTCTCGTTGATCTGTCTAATGTTGACAGTGGAGTGTTGAAGTCTCCCATTATTATTGTATGGGAGTCTAAGTCTCTTTGTAAGTCTCTAAGGACTTGCTTTATGAATCTGGGTGCTCCTGTATTGGGTGCATATATATTTAGGATAGTTAGCTCTTCCTGTTGAATTGATCCCTTTACCATTATGTAATGGCCTTCTTTGTCTCTTTTGATCTTTGATGGTTTAAAGTCTGTTTTATCAGAGACTAGGATTGAAACCCCTGCTTTTTTTTGTTCTCCATTTGCTTGGTAGATCTTCCTCCATCCCTTTATTTGGAGCCTATGTATGTCTCTGCATGTGAGATGGGTCTCCTGAATACAGCAGACTGATGGGTCTTGACTCTTTATCCAGTTTGCCAGTCTGTGTCTTTTAATTGGAGCATTTATTCCATTTACATTTAAGGTTAATATTGTTATGTGTGAACTTGATCCTGCCATTATGATATTAACTGGTTATTTTGCTCATTAGTTGATGCAGTTTCTTCCTAGGCTCGATGGTCTTTACATTTTGGCATGTTTTTGCAATGGCTGGTACCGGTTGTTCCTTTCCATGTTTAGGGCTTCCTTCAGGGTCTCTTGTAAGGCAGGCCTGGTGGTGACAAAATCTCTAAGCATCTGTTTATCTGTAAAGAATTTTATTTCTCCTTCACTTATGAAACTTAGTTTGGCTGGATATGAAATTCTGGGTTTAAAATTCTTTTCTTTAAGAACGTTGAATATTGGCCCCCACTCTCTTCTGGCTTGTAGAGTTTCTGCCGAGAGATCTGCTGTCAGTCTGATGGGCTTCCCTTTGTGGGTAACCCGACCTTTCTCTCTGGCTGCCCTTAAGATTTTTTCCTTCATTTCAACTTTGGTGAATCTGGCAATTATGTGTCTTGGAGTTGCTCTTCTGGAGGAGTATCTTTGTGGCGTTCTCTGTATTTCCTGAATTTGAATGTTGGCCTGCCCTGCTAGGTTGGGGAAGTTCTCCTGGATGATATCCTGAAGAGTGTTTTCCAATTTGGTTCCATTTTCCCCCTCACTTTCAGGCACCCCAATCAGACGTGGATTTGGTCTTTTTACATAATCCCATACTTCTTGCAGGCTTTGTTCTTTCCTTTTTCTTCTTTTTTCTTTTGGTTTCTCTTCTCGCTTCATTTCATTCATTTGATCCTCCATCGCTGATACTCTTTCTTCCAGTTGATCGAGTCGGTTACTGAAGCTTGTGCATTTGTCACGTATTTCTCGTGTCATGGTTTTCATCTCTGTCATTTCGTTTATGACCTTCTCTGCATTAATTAGTCTAGCTGTCAATTCTTCCACTCTTTTTTCAAGATTTTTAGTTTCTTTGCACTGGGTACGTAATTCCTCCTTTAGCTCTGAGAGGTTTGATGGACTGAAGCCTTCTTCTCTCATCTCGTCAAAGTCATTCTCTGACCAGCTTTGATCCATTGCTGGCGATGGGCTGTGCTCCTTTGCAGGGGGAGATGCGCTCTTATTTTTTGAATTTCCAGCTTTTCTGCCCTGCTTTTTCCCCATCTTTGTGGTTTTATCTGTCTCTGGTCTTTGATGATGGTGACGTACTGATGGGGTTTTGGTATAGGTGTCCTTCCTGTTTGATAGTTTTCCTTCTGATAGTCAGGACCCTCAGCTATAGGTCTGTTGGAGATTGCTTGAGGTCCATTCCAGACCCTGTTTGTCTGGATATCCGTAGCAGAGGTTGCAGAAGATAGAATATTGCTGAACAGCGAGTGCACCTGTCTGATTCTTGCTTTGGAAGCTTCCTCTCAGGGGTGTACTCCACCCTGTGAGGTGTGGGGTGTCAGACTGCCCCTAGTGGGGGATGTCTCCCAGTTAGGCTACTCAGGGGTCAGGGACCCACTTGAGCAGGCAGCCTGCCCCTTCTCGGATCTCAACCTCCATGTTGGGAGATCCACTGCTCTCTTCAAAGCTGTCAGACAGAGTGGTTCGTGTCTGCACAGGCCTCTGCTGTTTCCCCTGTTATTTTTTAGCTGTGCGCTGTCCCCAGAGGCGGAGTCTACAGAGACAGGCAGGTTTCCTTGAGCTGCTGTGAGCTCCACCCAGTTCGAGCTTCCCAGCGGCTTTGTTTACCTCCTTAAGCCTCCGGGATGGCAGGCGCCCCTCCCCCAGCCTCGCTGCTGCCTTGCGGTTAGATTGCGGCAGACTGCTGTGTTAGCAAGGAGGGAGGCTCCGTGGGCGTGGGACCCTCTCGGCCAGGTATGGAATATATTCTCCTGGTGTGCCGGTGTGCTTACAGCACAGTATTGGGGTGGGAGATACCCGATTTTCCAGGTGTTGTGTGTTTCAGTTCCCCTGGCTAGGAAAAGGGACTCCCTTCCCCCTTGCGCTTCCCAGGTGAGGCGATGCCTCGCCCTGCTTCAGCTCTCACTGGTCAGGCTGCAGCAGCTGACCAGCACCGATTGTACGGCACTCCCGAGTGAGATGACCCCAGTACCTCAGTTGAAAATGCAGAAATCACCGGTCTTCTGTGTCGCTCGTGCTGGGGGATGGAGACTGGAGCTGTTCCTATTCGGCCATCGCCAATATGTCTTAAACAACATTGCTCACTCCAAAGTAGAGCTTAATAATATTAAAATTGGCTTCTTGTATTAGACTTATTAAATGTTCTCATACCAACATTTTTCTTCTGTATTTTAAAAATTCATTCTTTACGTGTACATAGTGGGTATATATATTTATGGGGTACATGAGATATTTTGATATAAGCATACAATGAGTAACAATCACCAAGGGTAAATGAAGTATCTGTCACTTCGAGCATTTTCATTTCTTTGTGTTATGAATATTCCAGTTATACCATTTTAGTTATTTTAAAGTGCTATAAATTATTGCTGACTATAGTTACCCTAGTGTACTATCAAATACTAGATTTTACTCATTCTAACTATATTTTTGTACCCATTAACCATCTCTATTTCTCCCCTCCATACATATGCTACCCAATTATTTGAACTTTTTCTTCTTAAAAGAGGACTCAGCAACCTACAGGCTAAATACTGCCTACTGTCTGTTTTTGTACACTCTGTAAGCTAAGAACTGTTTTTACATTTTTAATTGTTTGAAAAAATCAGAGGAGGAGTAACACCTTATGATTTGAAACTTATATGAAATTCAAACTCTAGTAATCAGAGATAGTCTTATTTGAACATAATTATGGTCATTTGTTTAGGTATTTTCTAGGGCTGCTTTCACTGCTACAATGGCAACATCAGGTAGTAAAGATAAAAACCATATAACACAAAGCTTGCAGTACTTACTATCTGATCCTTTAAAGAAGTTTGTTGACTTGTCTTCTAATGGGTGATTGCTTGAAACTTTGATGTATGACCTCAGTTCCATTTCTAGGCTGACATTCACTTTAGGCATAAGTGTTTCAAATACAGTAACCCAAATTTGCAACTCAATATCAAGTCATCTTTATGTTGACTCTGGCTTTTGACCATGTGCATAATTTATAAGCTACAGAAACATTCCTCCAAACAGTTAGGTCTTCTTGCTACTTTTTCATATACTCCAATCACAGTGGATATTGTAGCTTCAGATTCTTGTAATTTTCTATCTACTTCATGGTATTCCATTTAACTGAGTCATGTTTTATATTGTTTCTTAATACGTGTTAGGATTTTTCTATGACAGCATTTCCCAGAGTGTGTTCCAAAAACATTAGATTTCCTATTATGTTCAAATGTATTACAAAATGGATCCATGTGCAAATAAGTTTGAAAAGCTCTTGGCTAAACAAATTTAGACGAGAAACGGTTTCTCTTCTGAATGACTTCTTTGTCAACAGCTTTTATATGCAGAATTTCTCAGATATATTGGACTGTCAAATACCTTTTTATGTAGAGTACATCATGAGACTTCACTGTTCTCTAAGGTGTCATAAATGTTTGAGAATAAGATTGAAAATTGAGTTAATTGGACTCTGATATCAAAAACCTAGCTGCTTTTGTGCATTCGGAACATCTATAAAGTAGTTTGCATGTCTCATTTCCTCATACGAGCCAATTATTTGTTTATTTTTACTTAGTAACTAACAGCAAGTATTTTGTGCCAGGAATTCCTCTACATACTTTTCAAATATTAACCATTTAACTTATATAAAAACCCTGTGACTTATTTGAATTCTAATCCATATGTTACAGATGAGAAAACTGATGCACCAGGAACTAAGGTGATTTTCCAAAGCAATTTAGCTAAAAGGTGCTAGAACTAGAATTCAAATATAGACAGATTGATTGCAGAGTCCATGCTTTTAACTAATAAACTGTGCTGGCTTTCCTGACCCAAAGTCACAGCTACATGTAGCAAAATTTCTCTAAATACAAAATGTACTTATCTATGATGGATTTACTTTGGACAGAGAAAATTTCTAATCAAAGAATATAATCTACTTTATATCTGATTTCTAATATAGAGGACACTGTAAACTAAAACAATAATAACAACAGTAATCACAAAACAAAATAAGGAGAGAGACAACTTACCAAGTATTTATTTCTTTCCCTGTCTTTGTCTGTTCAGGCTGCCATAAATAAATATCACAAACTGGGTTGCTTAAACAACAGAAATATATTTCTCACAGTTTAGTAGTGTGGGAAGTCTGGGACCAAGATGGTAGCAAGCTAGGTCTCATTTTGGGGCCTCTTCTCTTTGCTTCTCTTTGCTTGAAAGCAATTGCCATTTGACTATGGACTCATTTGTCTTCTTTGTGCACTTGGGTTCGGAGTGAGCTCTCTGGTGTCTCTTATAATGATACAGGGTCCTACCCTTATAACCTCATTTAACCATAATTAACTAGCTTGCTTTTTAAGATTCTGTCTCTAAATACAGTCACATAGAGAGTTAGGGCTTCAACATATGAGTTTGAGAAGAGCACAGTTCTGTCAATAGCAGCCTCCTTACCATACTTAATAGGCACTTGTATAGTTAGATTGCAGCAATTTGACTATTTCTTGTCAATATACTGAGAGCAAAAATGATGTGTGGCCCAAGGTAAGGGCCATTGTTTCTCTGTCCTATCTATTTTTTCCTGATGTGTTAATCTTGTAGACCACATGATTCAAATGTTGGAGGAGGGCTGCCTTATCTCCAACCCAGAGTAGTTTCATCAGAAATATATTGTCGATGCATTAAGTCACTAAAATTTCTGTGTTTGTCCATTTTGTCTGCTAGAATTACTGCTATTTTACAGTTGATCATTTTACAAAGAAAACCTATCCCTTGGAGTAAGGGAGTGGATAAATGGCATGCTATAATACAAAAGATTGTAACATAAAAATGGTACCAGCATTGATATTCCCAAATAGTAAATATAGTTTTTATTTATTAAAATCTCCTAGAAGCCATTTTTGTGCACTTTTCAATACTACATAAAACTTAACTCAGTTTCTTATTTCTTGCATAAAATACATTGTATAAGAAGGAAAGTATTTAAGAAACATCAGAAAAGAATACTAATTGATTATATTAGATTGGTTACAATCTTGGTAGAACATAACCCTGCCCTTTAACAAATCACTTACCTTCTCTGGACTTTCTCTGATGATTTCAAATTTATTACTATAAAACAATAATAAAAAGTTATAGAAAACATACTTTTACCTGGATATGGTAGAATATTAAAAATATTATAAAAATATTGTTTTAATATATACTGTACTTATTTGCAAGATATAGTTCATAATTATGAGCATAAAAGTCATTAATGAGTTAACAATTTGAATTATTTTACTAAAATTTGAAACTATAAATTTATTTTCATTGAGTCTTTAGAAACCTTTAATAAAAATGTCAAAAGATGTGAAATATTGCAAGGTTGGTTTACTGTCTGTATTAGTCTACTCAGGCTGTTATAACAGAATATCACATACTAGAAGGCTTAAACAATAGAAAATTTTTTTTCTATCAGTTCTGGATACTAGAAGTCCAAAGTAAGATGCCATGGCTTGTTTTCTGGTGAGGCATCACTTCCTGGCTTTCAAACTCCTACTTTCTCACTGTGTGTCCTCTCATGGTCTTTTCTCTTTGTGCTCATACTCCTTTGTCTCTTTCTCCCTATGTGGACTGCAGTCCTATCAGATTAGGGCCCCACTCTTATGACCTCAATTAACCTTAAATACCTCCTTTAACTACCTCTATCTCCTGATAAACATATTAGAGTTTAGAGATTCAACATGAGAATTTAGGGAGGAAACAATTCAGTCCATAACATTGTCATATATTACATTCATCTTTCCAACTAAATTCAGCATTTCCAATTTGATGAAATATGCTAAATTCTTAATCATACATATTGATATCTGGTATTTCATATAGGAGTGTGAGACTTTTTAATTTCAACATCATACAGTTTATCCCCAAATCATTTTCAGATAAATTGTTATCAGAAACATTAAAGTTATTTCATTTCAATGGCATTGATTTTCTTCTTTAAGCATCTCTAAGTCTCATTTTATCAATAAAAATAAAATGCCTATCTCATAGATTATCTCATAAGACTTAAATTAAAAGTAGAAGTTCTTAAAAAGTAATGAGCCTGCTAAACACTTAATAACAACTATTATTGTATTTATTCTACAGATTAAACATCAGTTTAAATGCAAACAATCCTTGTCTATACTAGACCAAGATTCTTCTCTTAAACAACGAAATATTGGGATAAGGACTTAATCCTCCAAAACATACAAAACACATCTAAACATTTCAGTAGGAGCATGGTTGGAAGATGCATTATTATATTTTTGTACTTAAAAATTACAAACAGTAAATTTAACATATCACCGTTCACATTTATACATATTCTGTGGAAGACTTGCATTTGTGACCATCATCAGTGAGGCCCAGTAACAGCTTCTGAAGGAGTTAGTGAAATCCAGTATTGAAAGGAGGCAGGAAGAATAAAATCAGGTCAGGATTAGTGATGTAACCAGCATGAAATATGTTCAATTAGAACACTTCAGAGGCAAGAGGATCTATATTGCTTCATTACAAACAGGTTCCAAAAAGCCATACTGCTGATAATAACATAGCATTGCTACCTTTTTCATATTAATGTAAAAGTATCCAGAAACAAGGTGTTTGACAATAAAGAATATGAGGCCTACAAACAAACTTTTGCTGAGAATCTTATGTATCCTAAGGGTGACCCTAGTGTTGGACTTCCCACAAGACCTGAGAAGGAAATTGGAGTAATGGGGCTTAGGTCTAAGGAGGAAGAAAAGTTTCAATAGTTTAGAAGACTTGGCTCTATTTGGTTTATTCAAATAATCAACCTTCACTCTTTTTACCTGAGTTTACCCTCAAGATTTCTATGTCTTCCAACCAATTAATACCTGACAAATGTGCATACCACAATTACAAAGCTAGTAAGAAGACATTTTTTTTAAAACTCAGTTATTTTGATTCCTACTTCTTTGCTCTTTACACTAAAATGAGTGATGTCTTGTTGGAAAGTTTAGCTTTGTCAACAGCAGTAAATAGTCTGACAAGTTCTACTTATTTTTCTCTATCCCAAGCATAGATCATGTGGTCACAGGGTTATCTAACTTGTGCAATTCAATAAAATAGAGAGATACTTTAAAAAGGGTAATAAAGATAAACTTTTTACCCTGGGCTCACATGCACTGTGCTATCTAGGCTGTCTTTAGGATTATTAGCTCCTCGATTTTGACAGACCACAGTGAGATTCATACATCCTTTACCTGATACACTGCTTTAAAATTTAATAGCAGCACTTCCTATATCAGCCTTGAATTAAATAAGGACACAAAAAGATTGAATAGCAGCTTTACTGGCTTGACAACAATCACGGAAATACTAGTCCCAGAAACATGTGTCTAAATGTCTGAAGTTTTTGAGTGCTAATTCCAGATTCTCTACATTTACAGGGATATCCTTACCTTTCTCATTTGAAGCAAATGTTAATAGATTAATTAATAAATGCACAGAAAATGTGTAATGAATATATTGTATGCTATGTCAGGTCCCAATAGCTATACTTTCAGAAAATGATGAAAAGTCTGGATATACTCTATAGAAATATAGAAGGCTGAAAGAGTTATTGGAGAAAAAATCACTTTCTCTTGGTAGTCATTGATAATAGCTAAATCTGCAGATAACAGATATGATGTAATTTATTTCTCCAGAAGACCAGCAATAGTATATCTAAATAAAAATAATTAAAGGAAACACCATAATACTGAGTCTACATTTTCTGAATTTTTGTACATCTCCATTTTGAAATATCTTTTTGTTGGTATACATACAGAATATTTTTGAAAAAGAATACAACTTTAAAATGTAATTCTTTATTAATTTGGGTATAGGGTTTTAAAAAGTCTTATAGAAATGATTCCACAATACAGGAAATGTACAAAGAATTAGAGTTACATAAGGAGAAAGCTAAATGAGAGTGTAGAATTATAAAGAAAAATCAGCAGGTTAAGGAATGCTTAGCAGGCGAGCACAGTGGCTATCACAGAAGTAAATGGTGATTAAAAGTTGAAAAAAAGAAAGAATAGATAGATGATTCAGGTGAATAAGTGCGGACATAGATAGGACATAAATGAACAAAATGGAAAACTGGAGTAATTGAGTTTCTCTGTGAAAAGTGGAAAAGTAAATGATTACTCCATTATGTATAAAATAATTCAACCTACATGCAATTCAGAGTTGCTTAAATAGTTTTAGCTGCCTTGAGCTTTTACTCTAAAATTTAAAACTTACTAAATATGTTACCAAATTGATCACTGTAGACCTATTATACCTCTAATAACATATAATACCGACCGTCTGAAGTTTGCTATAAAACATTTTGAACCAGATGCAGTGGTGTGTGCCTATGATACCATCTACTTGAGAGACTAAAGCAGGAAGACTGCTTAAGCCAAGGAGTTCAAGTCCAGGCTGGCAATACAGCAATACTCTCTCTGTAAAAAAATAAAATAAAATTTAAGTAATAAAACCTTTTGAAAATATCTGAAATTTTGTTTGCATATAAAATACCTCTATGTTTGTATATAAAATACCATGACCTCTGGGGTCTTGGTTGTAGACTTCACAAAATTCCTGTCATCCCAGATGGTTATTTGTAGTGCATGAAATAAATCTCTTTTTTCTCACCAGTGGCTGATGTAGGAATGGACAAGTAATCTAGTTATGTCCAAAGAGGTATGAATTAAAATATACTAGCACTTGGAGGCATTTTTTCATTCCTAATAGAAGACACAGAAAAGTATATTTTCTTGATCATTAGTGTATCTGTTGTTTGTGTCTGTCTGTTACCCCTCAAAAAATGGCAGACATGAGCAACCATAAGGGAAATTACAAATTTCAGCCATCTAATTCCTTACTTATAAAGCCTTAGGAAGAATGGACTGATAATAAGAATAGTAGAATAGGACGTTGGAAATAATCATGGTCTTTGATAATATTATTGAATTGCTTATCAAATTATGTCTGAGATCTTTAGGTGAGAAAATAAATTTTCTCAATGTTTTAGTCATTTTAAAGTGGGATTTCTGATTATTCCACTTTAGTATTAGTTAGGGCTTTCTAGAGAAACAGAACTTTGTAAATGTAGAGTGTGTAAATATAGAGTGAGAGTGGTTACAAGGAATTGGCTCATGCGATTATGGAAGCTAAGAAGTCTCAATCTCTGCAACCAGAAGACCCAGGAGAGCTAGTGGTATAAATTCCATTCCACTCCAAACCTGAAAATCAGAAGTGCTGATGGTATAGATCACAGTCCACAGGAGAACAACTATGTCTCAGCATTCAGGCAAAAAGAATTAAACCTTTTTCTGTATTTTTGTTCTATTTGGGTCTTCGATGGGTTGATGAGGCCTACCCATATTGGACATCTGCTTTACTCAGTCCACTAATTCAAATGCTAAACTTTTCTAGAAACACCCTCAAAGACATATCCAGAAGTAGCATTTAAAAAGTATCTTGTCATCCTGTGGCCCACTCAAGTTTATACATAAAATTAACCATCACAAGTTTTAAAACATTGTGTAATATATCAAGATCCATTTTAAATGTAAATTTCAGCCAACTAATTCCTTACTTATAGAAACAATTGGGAAATTAATGACTTAAAATGCATTGTTTTAATCTAATCTGACTATTTATTATATTTTTATTTTTCTTTGTTCAAAGATGTTTCTCACAGTCAAACCTTAGCAAAGGTGATCCTACCTAAAACTGTATATAATTGGATATCCTCTGCTATCTGTTCTGTCAGGTTGTATTTTTGGGGGAGGGGGATGGTTAGATTGACTACTTTTTAATCCTTTTATTGACAATGTCTATCTCCACACTGGAGACTAGGTCTCATTCATTTCAATAGATCTCTCCTTCTACCCTCATGCTGTCCTTGCAGATCAATCAGCTTTGTTAAGAGGACAAAAGCTTTCCTCAAATCCAGATAGATTATCATTAGTATGTTGTCCATTTTACTACTTCATTACTGTGGGAAAATAAATAATAAATACATTCAATTGAGTTTTTCTTGATGATATTGTAGTAGTCAAATGTAAAGGCATTGTTCATCATTATGAGAGAACATGTTTCTTTAATCTATCCAATTTTAGGAAATCAATGACCTGTCTGAATATGGGAGGGAGTTTGTCTATTACAAGGGCACATTTCCCCAGGAGATCTCAGGATGATTCTGTGAAGCTAAGTACATTATTCCACTATTTAACTTTTCAATTTCCTCATGATACATAATAAAGATGGTATTGTTTGGGGAAATGTAATACATGAAACAGTACTTTAAAAGGTTTTGTTGTTTTAGGATATTGACTCTATGATTTTAGATAAGCCTGTGTTCTTATCGAACCAATTAAGAAGTGGGAACTATTAGAGTCTTTGTTATCATTATGTTAAATTTCCATACAGATTGTATTTGAATATGTTTCCTTTAATCGTCTGTAGTTGATAAAATAAATTAGGCTTTTTTCATCTAAAATGAGCTTCATTTGTATGTATATTTGTATAATACACACCAACTCATATATACACACATATAAATAGAATAGTTTGGATATATTGGAGTAGTCCACCTTGATCAATGATGAAGAATGAAGAATTGACATTTAAAACATAATCTCTTCAGAATAAAAGTAATTAAAGCCAAAGTAAAAACTTTGAAGAAAAATGAAGAAAACAACAAAAAGATTGATTAGCTGTACTTTTATCTATTATCATGTTTAACTTAATGATTTCATTTCAAAGTTTGTGTCTTCTTTCCACTGACAAATTTATGTTAAAAGGATAGTATAATATCTATTTCCTTTGAGAATCCTTATATTGCAGTAAAATTTGCATAACATAACACTTATCATTCGAACCATTTTAAAGTGTAAATCCAGTGACATTAACCACCTTCACACCTTCACATTATTGTTTATTTATCACCATCATTCATCACCATAAATTTTCCTCTTCCCAAACTAAAACTCTGTACCTATTCAACAATAGCTCCCCGTTTCCCTCTTCCCCTAGCCACTAGAAACCACCATTCTATTTTTTGTCTCTATGAATTTGACTACTCTAGGTACTTTATATAAGTAGAATCACATGAAATTTGTTCTTTTTTGTCCACTTTATTTCAATTAGCATATTTTCTTCAAGGTTCATCGACCTAGTATGCATAAAAACTTCTTTTTAAGGCTGAAAAACATGTTAATGTAAAAAATATATCTTTTATGTAAATAACATTTTCCTAGATTTTTCCTTAGTGCTATGACAGTGCAAGAGACTTCTCTGGTGCCAAGTTATTAATGAATGTGATTGTGCTCTCAAAGTAATGCAAATCAAAAACAAAAATGTATTAGTCACCAAGTGAGATATATCTGTCCTAGTCTAAACCAACAACAAAACATGAAATAAGAGAATTATTTTCTCCAAAACATAATTCAAATTACTGAGAGCCAAGGGAATAAAATATGTATTTTATATTATTATTTTTATTATTTATTATATTTATATTTTATAATATGTAAATGTGTGTTATATATGTACACACACAGTATTTATGGGCTAGGACAAAATGGTTGATTGGGAAGTAACATTTCAAGCTATTAAATAAACTATTATAAAGAAGATGTTGACTTTTTTTTTTTAACGAGGTGTTATGAACTGAATTGTACCCCCTGAAAACTCATATGTTGAAGCCTTAATCCTCATTGTAACTATAGTTGGAGATAGGGCCTCTAAGGGGGCTAGTTCAGATGAAATGAGGCCATACTGGTGTCCTTATGAGAAGAGGAAGTGACACCAGGACTGTGTGCATACAGAGTAAAGGCCATGTAAGGATATAGTGAGAAGACAGTCATCTGTAAGCCAAAGGAAGAGTCCATACTAAAAACTAACTCTGCCAGCACCTTCATTTTGGACTTCCCATGTTCAAGAATTATGAGAAATAAATTTCTGTTGTTTAAGCCACTCAGTATATGGTACTTTGTTATGGCGGCCCTAGTAGACTCGTAGAGGAGAGTATTAAAAATTTCCAGGTGATTTTATTATCATCTGTAAAAATTTCTGATATTTCACTCTAATAATCACATATTTTTTCATGCACACACACCAACACACACACACTCAGTTGACAGCCATGATAAAATTTGCTTACTATATTAAATTTATGTCTTCATATTAATTTAATGAATTTCACTCATTAGTAGCTTTCAGCTGAATAAATAGTGGATTTCATATTTCTCAGAGTTATTTTTTATTTCAAACTTGAGTGTTGTATGAATACAGAGGCCAAGAAATACCAACGTCAAGTTAATTAAATTGACATCTTTTGATCAAATTTTATTTTTTTGTAGGACTTGCATTTTCAAATCTTCCTGTGTCTGCTACATAGTTTTGTTCAATAGATCATTAATGATATTTTATAGATGTTTTATTTACATACTTACACCAACATTAAAAACACTTTGGAGTATCAAATTAAAATTCCACATTTAGTACAAATCGGAAGGGTTAAAAACTGGTGTGAGCTCAGATTTGAGGTAATTAATTTAGTAATTGTCAGAGACAAACAAGTAGAGCATGAGAAGGAATATTCATTATGTGCACAAAGGAAGACTCTGGATTCCTAATTAACATTAAAGCAGCATCAGCATAAAATGAGCATTAATATTCCACAGAATAATTGGCAACCTTTGTGGCACAATTTCTTGTTTTTTAATTTTTTTTTTCTCTAACTTTAGCTAGTTTCAAGAAGGTGTGATTATTCCTGGTTGACAGAACAATTATGGTTTATGTTATGCTATGTCCTACTCCTCTTCCTACTGATAGTCACAGACAGTGTGCAGTTAGTACAAACCACACTAAAAAAAATTTTAATATGAATTCTCTCATTTCTTCCTCAGTACAGCACTATGAAATAGATAGTATTTTCATATTCATTTTGTAGATTGGATGTTATATGGGTTTTGAAAGCTACTTGACAAATATCTGCCTACATGCTTACATGTCTACATGCTTAATTTCCATGTTATAAACTCTCTTGCAACACATACTTTGTTTTTATATTACACATTATCATTTTCCAAACACTTTTATTGTCTCAATATGAATACACCAACCCTATGTAATAGCTATCCAGATTTCAGGCAAAGAAACTGAGATGCAGAAAAATTAATCCAGTGGCCCAAGATGACAAAATAAGGAAGTAACTCACTTCCCAATTAAACCTACTTTTCCTTTTAGTACTTAATGCCTCAAGTATTATTTTACTAAAAGAAGATAAAAAAATAAAGCAAACTTTGTGTAGCCTAGCAGTTGTTTATAGCCTCACTTATTTTTCTAACTTTGAATTAGTTATATATGGATGAAATTAAAAATTAAAATGTAAATCTGTATTCTAGTTTATTTCGAAAAATTAAAAATTTTGACAACATGACAGCAAATATGTGAGCCTGAAAAAGGCTATCTTCTCAGAAATGGCATGAGCCGTCTAGTTTACATTCCATATTATGCCATTCAGTTTACACTGGGCTACTTCATGCATTACCTTGCCTGCATTTGACTTTATGACCCTTATGTGGTTCAGTCGTTATGTTAGAAGAAACTTTTGGAACTAGATTATTCACTATGTCTTTTATCAGGTGTATGAATCTCTGTAATTCTCCATTTGTACAAGATCTTACTAATCTTTGAACACAAATCAATCTTTTTTCTCCATGAAGATGCCTTCCCAGATAAGTTTAGCACATTGTTGATGCCTGCTTCCTCCAAATCCCCAGACAAAGGAAAAATTGCATGGGACGACGTTAAACAGGCAAACAAGACTTTTATGTAATGTTATTTCAATAGGAAAGAGAAGTCAGAGCTCAGCTCTGCTGACCAAAAGGCAGGTAGGTTTTTTAAGCACTAGGGTAAGCTAGTGGGAAAGTACTGGAGGACATTAGTCGGGGAAGGTTGATCAATGGGATGCGTAGAGCACATTGAGTTATTTCTGAGTTTGCGTATGTTTTCTCTGTCATTAGGCCATATGTTTTTGCTAATTGGTACCCATCAAAATAAGGTTCCTATTCTCCCACAAAGATTTCATTTCAAAAGCACAGCTCCCAGGTCTTAGAAACATTCCTGGTTGTAAAACTGGTAAGAGACTTTTTAAAAAGATATCCATCTCAAATAGGCAGAGAGGCCCTGTACAAGTTTTCTAAATAAATACTTTAAGGAAAGGGAGGTCAGGGCCCAAGAGTTAGAATTAAGACTCTTTAAAGATTCATCAGGCTGAGGGGGAGGTTAAGGCTTTTTTATTTACCCCATATAACTACTTGTAAAGACTGCCAATATTTCACCAGCGTCTGTTGTTCCTTTTTTCTTTTTTTGTAATAGAATTCAAAGTTCAATGCTGGTCAGGTGGCTTGCTGGATAAAGATAACTTATTCCAGTTTCGTCTGCCAAAATATGCTGTTTGACTCACTTCTGGCTAGTGAGAAGAGACTAGGCATGAAATCTGTGACCAAAAAGCAAAGGGGGTTGGCCTTTTCTCGGCTTTCCCTTGATCCTTCTGAATGGAATGTGGATAGAATAGTAGGAGCAGGAACAGATATCATAGATTAAGACATGGAAGATATCTGTTATGCATGGTAGAGTAAAATAATAAAAGAAACATGAGCCTCATTAAGATATTTATTAAAAAGTTAAAATTATGACTCTCTTACACACATATAAATATGAGGACATATTAAAGATTTTAACTCATGAATGAGGAAATTGGCAAGTGTTACAAGTTAGCAGGAAATCCTGATGAATAGAACATTTGTAGATCAGATGTATTGTATTGAAATAAATGTACGGAGTCAAGATTGCCTCTCAACACAGAATTAATTTATATGTTTAAAGACAAGAAAAATTTTATAATGTTATCAGTTATCTACAATTAACGGGATTGAAAAATAGCTCCCACATTTCAGAATCAGGTAATTCTAAAGGTCTGCTATATGCAATGCATAGTTTTCCATTCAATACATTTTTATCCTAATTTTCCTTATAATATTCAACTCTATGCAACTGCCACATCATTTTTAGGATACTTGTATGCAGGATGGCATGTAAGAAAAAATAATATATATGGCATATATGGTATATCTATATCTGCGAGCAGCTGTTTGCTTGTTTTTTGTTTTGTTTTGTTTTGTTTTAATTTGTGTCCTTTGCTGTGGTAGATACACATGAAGCTAACAACTATTCACTTGTTATTAAATATATTTTGTCTTGAAGTACCTCATTGAAGTCTTATTTACCTCTTTAAAAAAGGTATGTGAAAGAAGTAAAATATCTTATACCTTTTTAACTTTTTCTCATTCCAATTATTTTTACTCCTACTTCCATTCTGAAAATATTTATAAATTGATTATTTAGAGTTAGCCTAATTTGACATTATTCTAGGAAAAAAAGTTGAGCAGAGAAATAGAGATATTTAAACCCACTTCTTATCTCTTGATAACAAAGCCATTTGGGGACACAGTTGAAAAACATGCTGGTCAATAAGCTACTACTGCTTACTCCAAGTCTTGAAAGACATAATAAAATTGAAGTGCTGATTTTTTCAGAAATAAATATACATAAATTATAAAAATTACTTATAATAGTTGAGTACGATATACATATAGTTAATTGAAATCCTTGTGCTTAACTTCAAGCTATTATTTTTACTATAACATTTAATCTGCTATTTTACCTACATTTTTATCAGACAAGCTGATGAGAAGTCAACTCAATTCATTTGAATTTTCTCTCATTTGATCCACTTCAACTAATCCTATAATTAGAGTAAATACACAAGAAGAAATTTTGTCAAAATATTATCAATTTTCCAGTAGTAAATCCAAAACATGTAAATTCTCTAATATGTAATAATGATAACAGTGATAATAATAATAACATGTTTTATTAACAGATAACTTACTAGGCGACAGGTATTTTGCTAAGAAATCATGAGGTATATAACTCTCACGTATTTATTCATTTATTCAAAATTGTTTATTCGTTTTCTGCATGCTCAGGCATTGTTCTCACGATCAGGAATGCAGAAATAAATGAGTCTGAGAGTTCCTGAGCTAATGGAGAGTTTGACTTCGTGGCCATGTGACCTATGCCTCATTTTCAGAAGAACCCTCCTCTTGGTTTAATGCTCTATTTGTGCTATATTAACATTTTTGTCTTTGAATTAGTGTTTTGTATGTCAAAGCTGAGGTGACAATGGAGCATAAGGAGAAGAGGAACATGCAACACGCATGTCTACCACTGTTCCTTTCTTCGCCATTTACATATGGCACATATGATGCCACATGATTGCAGAATTCTGGTGGACCCTTGATGCATGGAAATTTAATGGGACTCAAAGCAAGTACAAAATAAGTAATGTATGGAAGCTTCCAATCACTAATGCAGAAAATCATGACATAGAAGGTAAGGGAAAGAAAGCATAACCCAGAGTTCCTTTTCCTTTCAGTCCTTCCTTACTCATCAGTAAGCCAAAGGTAGAGCATATAGGTGGAAGTAGAATCAAAAGAGTGGAGTTACGTTGGTGTGGTGTGTCCCGTTTTGCTTAGATCAATATATATGAAGTATGTAATTTCTGTGATGTTTTGCATGAGTTAAATGCACCCACATTTTCATGTAAACTGTCATTGCATAAAATACATGTGTAAGTAATCAAATTAAAATACTTCTTTACTTAAAATTACATTAGACAGCAAATAACAACTCCATGACAAATTGAGCAAGCGAGAAAGATGGAGCACAGAAGGAGAAAGCTTTATATGTTAATACCATTTTTATTAAGCAAGGAGACTCACATTTTCATTTTTCAATGGGCTACATGAATTATGTAGCTTGCCCCGTTTCGAACTTGCATTCTCATGAGGATACAGACAGTAAAAAAAATCATTAGAATGGCAGATGTGGACATGTTAGGATACAGGAAGGGAATAGATATGGATGAGAAGGAGTATTTGGACACGGATATCAGGGAACGACTTTTGAAAAGTTGACATTTTAATAGAAACCTGAGTGATGAGAAAAAGCCAGCTATAACAATACCTGGAGAATAGCTAGGAAGGAAAGAATAGCATAAAGAAAAGTCTCAATGTGAGAAACAGCTTCATGAGTTCCAGAAATAAAAAAAAAAAAAAAAAAAGCCACAGTGACCTGAGCAGAGTGAGGAGAAGGGAGGAGAAGAGAGGAGAAAGGGCAGTTCACAAGGGGCCCTAAGAATGTGTTCCAATTTTCCCGCAAGTGGAATGGGAGCTCCATAGTTTTTGCACAGGGAAGTGAGTGTTTGGATAAAATACTTTACTGTTACTTCTTTAATTATGTTGAAATGGAGGTGCAAGGTGTTGATGAAATAGCTAAACTCTGTGAAATATTGGAAGGGGTTTATTCTGAGTCAAATATGAGGAACACGACACAGCCTCAGGGGGTCCTGAGAACATGTGCCCAAGATGCTTGGGTTACAGCTTGGTTTTACAGATTTTGGGGAGACAGAAATTACAGGCAAAAACATAAATAGATACATGTAAAGTATACATGGTTTGACCTGGAAACGAAGGGCAGGACATTTCAAATACAGGCAGGTGGGGGAAGAAGGAGTGACTTGCAGGTCATAGGTGGATTAAAAGATGTCCTGATTGGCAATTGGTTGAAAGGGTCAAGCTTTGCCTGAAAAGTAGAAGTTAGCATAAAGAAATACTTGATAAGGGGAGATGTGGAAGTCAAGGTTCTTGTTTATGTAGATGAAGCTTCTAAGTAACATGCATCAGAGAGAATAGATGGTAAATATCCCTTATCAGACTTTAAATGGTTTCAGGCTCTTTGCAAAAGATCTAGTAAGGAAAGAAGATTCTTTACAGAATCCAAATCTCCCCTACAAGAGACAACTTTGCAGGGCCATTCCAAAATATGTAAAAGAAATATATTTGGGGGTAAAATACTTTTATTTCCTTTAGAATTTGTTATCTGTCATGTGATGATACACAGAGTGAGGTTGGAATTTGGTTCCTTATTGCTACAAAGAGTCTGTTTTGTCAGTCTTTTGATCTCTACTTTAATGTTAATGCTGGTCAGTTGTGTTTAAACTCTAAAGCAAACAGGATATAATGAGGCGTGTCTGATATCTCTACCTGTCCTGGCCTGAACTAGCTTTTCAGATTTCTTTGGGATCTTCTTGGCCCAACAGGGGAGTCCATTCAGTAAGTTGGGGGGCTTAAAATTTCATTTTTGGTTTACAGAAGTTTACAGAGTTTTAATCTCTTATCCTAGCTAACATAAGCTAATGATCAGAAGAGACAGGTCTAAAAACTAAGTAATCTGACTTTGGGGCCCACACATTTAATGACTATGATGTACTCTGTAAATAGATATTGCCTGCTGTGAACGGTAGTATGAAGTGAGCAATTAAGAAGATGATTTTATTCTGACTACTGTAATAGGGGAGAATATTCATTAATGAGGAAAACCTCAAAGTAAAGGAATATGGCCTGCAGTTCTGCAGCACCAGGTAAATAAGATAATGCTAAAGAAAACAGCGACAGGGTTTTTTTTTTTTTTTTAATTTTTTAAAATTTTTAAATTTTACTTTAAGTTCTGGGATATATGTGCAGAATATGCAGGTTTGTTACAGCATGTAACACCATGTGCCATGGTGGATTGGTGCACCTATCAACCTGTCATCTAGGTTTTAAGACCCGCGTGCATTAGATATTTGTCCTAATGCTCTCCCTCCCCTTGCCCTCCACCCCCTGACAGGCCGTGCTGTGTGATGTTCCCCTCCTAGTGTCCATGTGTATTTATTGTTCTATTCCCACTTATGAGTGAGAACATGCAGTGTTTGGTTTTCTGTTCCTGTATTAGTTTGCTGAGAATGATGGTTTCCACCTTCATCCATGTCCTTGCAAAGGACATGAACTCATTCTTTTTTTATGGCTGCATAGTATTTCATGGTGTATATATGCCACATTTTCTTTATGCAGTCTATCATTGATGGATATTTGGGTTGGTTCTAAGCCTTTGCTATTGTGAATAGTGCTGCAATAAGCATACATGTTCATGTGTCTTTATAGTAGAGTGACTTATAATTCTTTGGGTATATACCCAGTAATGGAACTGCTGGGTCAAATTGTATTTCTGGTTTTAGATACTTGAGGAATTGCCACACGGTCTTCCACAATGGTTGAACTAATTTACACTCCCACCAACAGTGTAAAAGCATTCCTATTTCTCCACTTCCTTGCCAGCATCTGTTGTTTCCTGGTGTTTTAATGATCACCTTTCTAACTGGTGAGAGATGGTATCTCATTGTGGTTTTTGATTTGCATTTCTCTAATGACCAGTGATGATGAGCTTTTCTTTCAAATGTTTGTTGGTCACATAAATGTCTTCTTTTGAGAAGTGTCTGTTCATATTCTTTGCCCACTTTTTGATGGAGTTTTGTTTTTTTCTTGTAATTTGTTCAAGTTCCTTGTAGATTCTTAATATTAGCCATTTGTGAGATGGATAGCTTGCAAAAATTGTCTGCCATTCTGTAGGTAGCCTGTTCACTCTGAGGATAGTGTTTTTGTTTGTTTGTTTGTTTTGTTTTTTTCTGTGCTGAAGCTCTTGGAGACAGGTTTTATACCAGGATATGTGAGGGCAGGGGGTCCTTTGTCATTAGCCTGTTTCCTAGAACACAAAATGATGCACAGGTTTTTTTTAACTATAACTGCTTTCAATGAGTGCAGGGTTCAGATGCAGTTCAACATTGCTATCCCATGAACATCTTTGGTCATATATTTTCAAACTGATCTTACTTCAGTTGAACCTGATATGTACTATATGTGTCTAAAGTGACTTCATAAACAATAACCTCTGATTTAACATTGCAACAGAAGGTTATAAATTGTAACTTTATACCCTGAAGGGCACAGAAATGGACCAATTTGTTTTAAGTGAAGCAAGTATTTGCCATTTGAAGTATGATATAATCCCATTTTTTCTTGGAAGCCTCAACTGAGTGTTTTGTTCCTTTTCTTCTCTGAGTTTGGTCCCAGCCAGCTGGGAACTTGTTAGAAATGCAGAACTTTAGGCTCCATTCCAAACCTTTTTAATTACATTTTATTTTGTAATAAGATCCCAAGTGATTTGTATGTTTAAACTGTAAGAATCACTGCATTGAAGCTATATAGTACTTTATTCCTGAAACAAAGGCAAAAGGATTTCTTTTCATGGCCTTTTCATGGACAAAGCAATGCTACCATTAGCTGAAGAAATTAGCAAATGCCTTGAATATTTGAAAAAAAATTCAAAGCAAAAAAAGGCTGATGGGAGTGATTAACATGTTACTGAATGCCATTGCTGATACGTGGTAGAATAATTGAATTTGTCTCTTTGTTCTTTCTCTGTGGCATATAATGATGCATTTTTAAATAATAGTATATTCAACACATTGAAACACAGTATTGTCTCCAATATAGACAGAGATATTGACACAGAATAAGCTATTAGATGAATGCATTTTATCTATAATACAAGTTATGTAGGCATAAGATAATTAACAAGAGAGAAAGGAAATGTTACTCTCCTGATATAGTTTGGCTGTGTCCCCACACAAATCTCATCTTGAATCCCCATGTGTCTTGGGAGGGACCTGGTGGGAGGTAATAGAGTCATGGGGGCAGGTATTTCCTGTGCTGTTCTCATGATAGTGAATAAGTCTCATGAGATCTCATGGTTGTAAAAAGGGGAGTTTCCCTGCCTACGCTCCCTTCACTTGCCTGATGCTATGTGAGACGTGCCTTTAACCTTCTGCTGTGATTGTTAGGCCTCCCCAACCATGTGGAACTGTAAGTCCAATAAACCTCTTTATTTTGCAAATTGCTCAGTCTTGGATATGTCTTTATCAGCAGTGTGAAAATTGACTAATACAGTAAATTGACACCAGTAGAGTGGGGCGTTGCTGAAAAGATACCCAAAAAATGTGGAAGTGACTTTGGAACTGGGTAACAGGCAGAGTTTGGAAAAGTTTGGAGGGTTCAGGGGAAGACAGGAAAATTTGGGAAAGTGTGGAACTCCTTAGAGACTTGTTGAATGGCTTTGACAAAAATGGTGATGATATGGAATGAAATCCAGGCTGAGGTGGTCTCAGATGGAGATGAGGAACTTGTTTGGAACTGGAGCAAAAGTGACTCTTGTTATGTTTTATCAAAGAGATTGATGACATTTTGCCCCTGCCCTAGAGATTTGTGGAGCTTTGAACTTGAGAGAGAGAATTTAGGGTATTTAGTGGAAAAAAAATTGCTAAGCAGCAAAGCATTCAAGAGGTGACTTGGGTGCTGTTGAAGGAATTCAGTTTTAAAAGGAAAACAGAGGATAAAGGTTTGGAAAATTTGCAGCATGACAATGCTATCAAAATGAAAATCCCATTTTCTGAGGAGAAGTTCAAGCAGGCTGCAGAAATTTGCATAAGTAATGAGGAGTTGAATATTAATCTCCAAGACAACGAGGAAATTGTCTCCAGAGCATGTCCGAGGTCTTCATGGCACTCACTCCCATCAGAGGCCTGGAGGCTCAGGAGGAAAAATTGGTTTAATGGGCTGGGCCAGGGTCCCCATGCTTTGTGCAGTCTAGAGACTTGGGGCACTACTTCCCATCTGCTCCAGCTATGGCTAAAAAGGGCCACAGTACAGCTTGGGCTATTGCTTCAGAGGGTGGAAGCCCCAAGCCTTGGCACCTTCCATGTGGCTCTGAGCCTGCAGTTGCACAGAATTCAAGAATTGAGGTTTGGGAACCTCTGTCTAGATTTCACAGGATGTGTGGAAATACCTAGATGCCTAGGCAGAAGTTTGCTGCGGGGGTAGGAACCTCATGGAGAACCTCTGCTAGGGAATTGCAGAAGGGAAATGTGGGTCGGAGCTCCCACACAGAGTCCCTACTGGGATACTGCCTAGTGGAGTGTTGAGAAGAGGACTACTCTCCTCCAGAC
Source organism: Piliocolobus tephrosceles (assembly GCF_002776525.5). Lineage (NCBI taxonomy): Eukaryota > Metazoa > Chordata > Mammalia > Primates > Cercopithecidae > Piliocolobus > Piliocolobus tephrosceles. The sequence goes on from NC_045436.1 coordinate 122,680,168, forward strand.
CCCAGAACGGTAGATCCATCTACAGCTTGCATCATGCACCTGGAAAAGCCACAGACACTCAACACCAGCCAGTGAAAGCAGCCATGATGGGGACTATAACCTGCGAAGCCATGAGGGCAGAGTTGCCCAAGGCCATGGGAACCCACCTCTTGTATCACTGTGACCTGAATGTGAGACTTGGAGTCAAAGAAGATCATTTTGGAGCCTTAAGATTTGACTGCCCCACTGGATTTCAGACTGACTTTGGGCCTGTAGTCCCTTTGTTTTCATCAATTTCTCCTATTTGGAATGGCTGTATTTACCCAATTCCTGTACCCCCATTGTATGTAGGAAGTCACTAATTCACTTTTGATTTTATAGACTAATGGGCAGAAGGGACTTGACTTGTCTCAGATGAGACTTTGGACTGTGGACTTTTGAGTTAATGCTGAAAGGAGGTAAGACATTGGGAGACTATTGGTAAGGAATGATTGGTTTGAAATGTGAGGACATGAGATTTGGGATGGCTTGGGAGTGAAATGATACGGTTGTCTGTGTCCAACCCAAATCTCATCTTGAATTCCCATGTGTTACAGGAGGGACTCAGTGGGAGGTAATCTAATCATGGGGTCAGGTCTTTCCCATGCTGTTCTTGTGATAGTGAGTAAGTCTCATGAGATCTGATGGTTTTAAAAAAGGGAGATTCTTTGCACAAGCTCTCTTGTCTGCTGCCATGTGAAACATGTCTTTCACCATCTGCTGTGATTGTGAGGCTTCTCCAGTCATGTGGAACTGTAAGTTTAAAAAATCTCTTTCTTTTCTGCATTGCTCAGTCTTGGGTGTGTCTTTATCAGCAGCATGGAAACAGACTAATACAACTCCTAAAAATGTTTAATAGTTTTATAGAAGAGGCAAAAATCTCCCACTTCTGCTGAGTAGAATAAGAGAAATTCATTCCTAGATGGGTTATTTTGTGGGACGTTTCACCTTCTGTCAAGTAAAGGTACAATAGCATTTTCTTATAGAAACATGTATAATACTACATAGGACGGAGAGCTACAGGACATAAAATACAAAAGAGCTGTAATAGGACACAACTCAGGAAGAAATATTTTTTAACTTCTGGAGAGAAGCAAACTCTCAATGTGTATAAATGATAATTACTCTGCACATTAAATAAACTTTAAACATGGTCATATTCTAATGCCAGATGGATCTGAAAAAAAAGTGAGCTTATAAGAGGGCAAATATCTCAGCAGGCCCTGGAGTAGCAAACAGAGCCAAGGAATCTGTAACACAAGGTTTCTATCTGATTTCCCATATTTAACAAACAAACAAAAAGAGAGAGAGGTCTCAGTTAAGACTTTGCAAAGTCCTTAGTAGTAGTCGTGAGAATGAATGAACCTATATATCAAAATTTCATTCAGTTTTCTCTACATAATTGTATAAAGGGAACTTCAGAAAATATACAGAGATCCTTACATATTTTCTAGTTCCTTGTTACTCAGACACTGCTAATAAGTCTTAACCAGTAAAATGAAGGGAGTCTTTCTAGGTTCATCTTCCTCCAGTTTCTGAAGACATCAGAAGTGGAGACCTTTTATGTCATGTGTTGTCCCAACTTTAAAATGTTACCTATTTTGTCTACTTCTTGCATCAGGATTCTTACACCTGAAATTCTGCAATTTGATTTTTTTAATTATATGAAGATCAACTGTTAAGAATTGGCTTAAAATGAATTTCTCTGGGAAGAATTGCTTTCCTCAAATTTGCTTTACCAAATTATGATTCTCTGCTTAATTAGTCATCAAAAGTTTTTCATTGTATTTAATATTTTAACTAGACAAGACTAAAATTACTAATAAGTTCATAAATTCAGGTTTTCTTTTATTCAAAATTTATTGTACACATTATAACAAAAGGTCTAAAATATATTCGTATAACCAAAATCATACTAGACAAGTTTAGTTGAAAATCAGAACATAAACATATATGAAATCTCTGAATGCACACGTGATAAACAGTCAATATTCAGTGCTATGATGAGTCAATAAAGTAATAATTAACTTGTTTCTCAAAAAAAATTCAAGAAATTATTTTATTATGTTTGGTTGAATTTTTTAAATTTATAACATTTTGTTGAAGAGGAAAGAGAAAAATGTTCAATATACAAATGTACATCTATAGAGGCTTCATTCTTCTTTCTTTTTTGGTATATGAAAATTTATTACTATTATATTTCGCCATCAAATTCATAATCTTGGTCTTTCTTTCTTGCCTTTGTTTAGGACCAAAACAGAGACATTGACTACTTTGACAACCTTAAAGTAGATTCCAGGAATATAAATAATAGCATGATCTTTTCAACCAAAGTCCCGAACCAGAACTTAATTGTTTTCCACAATAATGTTCAATCAACCATCCATCATTGGGTTACAACAGATGTAGATTTCTTGCTGTTCTTGATCAGCTGGACCCTGAAACACTTCCTGAAGGCAGAGTTTGGTTGTTTGGCTTCAACTTCTACTTTTTCCAGCATAATCCCCTTTGCATTGGAAGTACCTTCAAAACTGTTGGCCTTCAGGGCTGTGCCCAAATGAACTTCCCTGTACTGTTTATGTCATTACTTGCCTCATCAGTGACTACAGAGATTCCTGACAGTAAGAAGTCCAGGAGCCTTACAATCCTGCCAGTGCCATGGGCCTGAACAAAAGAGCTCATTCCTCTCATTGACTTCCAGGAAATGTAGAAATAACTGGGTCCAGATTTGCTTATGTGAGCCCACTGATAACAAGAAGTAACTTTCCAAATGCAAGTAGTTCACATAGTTCATAAATAACAACTTTGAAAACAACACCAATAGGTTCCAAGTTGATTGTGCTTCCACACAGAGAGACTGAGTAATCATCTAAAGTATACTGATACATATTAGTCATTGGTATGTTGCAAACATTATCTTCTTCATATATATATATATATATATGGAAATCAATATGCATATATATGGAAATCAAGAAGTTATCTTCTTCATATATATATGAAGATAATATGTATATGTATGTGTGTGTAAGTGTGAGAACTTTTAGAGATTACAGTTTATTATTGTCCTGAAACTATTTTATGTTTTTAGAAGTTTATCGGCTGTAAGAACATTTTTTAAAGCTTGAAGAAGACAAATTCTCGGACATCAGGTATCTCTTAAAAATCATGTAATTAAACTAGTAATGAAAAACATGTTTTTCCCCAAATTGCATATATTCTAAGATACAGCTGAGTAAAATGTATTCATACAAACCTGGCCACAATACTTTAAGAATTCTCAATTATCAAAATATTCAATGTTTAAAAACTTATTTTGAACATACTTTGGACAAAAAGAGACATGTAATGAGTGTTGAACTTGCAGTACACACTTTACCTGCATTATCTCTTTTTTTTTTTTTTTTTTTTTTTGAGACGGAGTCTTGCTCTGTCACCCAGGCTGGAGTGCAGTGTCTGGATCTCAGCTCACTGCAAGCTCTGCCTCCTGGGTTCACACCATTCTCCTGCCTCAACCTCCCGAGTAGCTGGGACTACAGGCGCCTGCCACCATGCCCGTCTAGTTTTTTGTATTTTTTTAGTAGAGACGGGGTTTCACCGTGTTAGCCAGGATGGTCTCGATCTCCTGACCTCGTGATCCGCCCGTCTCAGCCTCCCAAAGTGCTGGGATTACAAGATTGAGCCACCGCGCCCGGCCGCATTATCTCTTATAACCCAAACAATATCCTTCAACATATGTATCTGGAGAAACAGAAGACCAGAAAATGACTCAATTCCTTAACCTCACATGGATGTTTAATAATGAAATGGATTTTGAAATAATTGCTACTAGGTGTCAGATTTTAACAATTTTCTACAGATGGATAATCTAATATAAAAATGTTGATTACAGAATGTAAATGATGATTATATTTGATGTCAATAGAATGTACATGAGTTTCCTTTTTTAAGAAACGATTTACCATGTACCTTGTAAGTAAGAGATTAGTAGTTATCTAAATTGGTACAACAATAGCTATTCCTAGGTAAGAAATGTATAAGAAAAGTGAGCTCAAGGGAGGGAAAGAAAATCTATATAAGGATTTCAAAAGGAACAGTATTTATAAATTGGTTCTGCCTTCTAGCCTCTGTTATTAATATTTTTTTCATTTCTCTTTTATACTGCTATTCCTTGATTCCTCAAACTCTTGTTTGTACTCAAACAATCTGTGGGCCAAGTGATCTGTGGAATAGTGGTATCAGTGTCACCTGGGAGCTGGCTAGAAGTGTAGATTCTTAAACCCCACCCCAGAAGCAACCTAAATTAGAATCTGTATTTCTAGCAGATCTGAGGTAACTCATGTTAACCTCTATGTCTGAGAAAGGCACTCTACAGCATGTTGATTTTCAGTGCATGGTTATGCAAATAATAGGTCATAGTGTAGATAGGAGATCGCTTCTTTCTTTCTTCCTTCCACCAAAGGGTCCTTGAAACAATGTATGAATGGGGCAATAACTCAATTTTTTCCACAGTAAGAGTCAGTCTATACTTGATCTTTAGGGTCATATCCAGTCTATATGGTTCACTGGTTAGTCTTTAAAAGCAAAGCCTCCATCATTCTCCAGATGAATGGTTCTTTCCAGGCTCACTTCCTGAGGACCTTTGGAAGATGCTGCCAAAATTCCATTTACAGCACATCTGTGCAGTTGCAGTTCAATCATTATTGATTCCAGCTATTAGTGATGTGACTGAAATCAATGACTTAAATCTTCCAAAACCAGAGTGTATAATTTACCCCTCAAATTATTAATATGCCTTCTAAACAATAGTAGTTTTGACACAATGCTCACATTTTTCATTTTAACATTTTATCTCTCACATGAAAGAGTTATGTTTATCTCTGATGTTTTGATTTAAGGGTAATTATTTTTTATAAACTAAAATTATGTTAAATTTAAAAAATGACATATCTTAAACTGTAGATCAAATATATGCTTTACTTTACATTCTTGACATGAATACAATATTCAGCCAGGACAATTCTAACCATTTAAATTGACTCTGTTTATTCTTTACATATATTATGAAATTTACATAGCCTTCTATTATAAAGCCAATAGGAAAACCTTAACATATATCTCCTGAACATATCTCAGTCGTTAACATTATTTTGCATTTTCACTTCCAGTGGTAAATGAAATAAACCCTTCAAACTTAAATAGAAAACACAAAAGATGCTATTTTGAAGAAAGTCCCTGATAATAGTACCAACAAAATGATGCTCATTTGAAAAAACTGATCATTCCATGATTTTAGACATGAAAACAAAACAAAACGGCCGGGCGCGGTGGCTCAAGCCTGTAATCCCAGCACTTTGGGAGGCCGAGACGGGCGGATCACGAGGTCAGGAGATCGAGACCATCCTGGCTAACACGGTGAAACCCTGTCTCTACTAAAAATACAAAAAACTAGCCGGGCGAGGTGGCGGGCGCCTGTAGTCCCAGCTACTTCGGAGGCTGAGGCAGGAGAATGGCGTAAACCCGGGAGGCGGAGCTTGCAGTGAGCTGAGATCCGGCCACTGCACTCCAGCCGGGCAACAGAGCAAGACTCCGTCTCAAAAAAAAAAAAAAAAAAAAAAAAAGAAAACAAAACAAAACAAAAAAAACGTGGTTTCACAAATGAATCAATTAAATTGGAAAAATATATACACAGAGATCAATAACAGAAAAATAAAGTTCATTTGGAGAAAGAAGCCCTGAAATGCTATGTTAACATACTATTGAAGTTCGTGCAACATACAGAGTTATTTATAAAGAGTAGTAATAGGAAATAATTTGATTCAAGACAAATGGACATATAAGCAAATAATGTAATTAGAAATATTACATATATTTTAAAAACTTAACATTTACCTTAACGAGTTGAAACCTGGAAGTAAAATGACTCCAGTACCATAAAAATAAAATATTAATATAATATTAATTGCATATACAAAAAGTTATCTAGTTGGCATTTTAAATGAAATCAGAATAACTCACATCTGTTGTTAAATTAAAATCTCTTCAAATTTGCTTTTGAAAAAAATGAGGAAAGGAAATTAACAAATGAGCCACTATAGTAGATTATTTAAATGCAGCCTCAAATAATTTTCTCACTTGTTCTTTGCACTGGATATTGTTACAGTACTTAATAGAAAAGAAAAGAGAAACTCGAGCAGTAGATCATGTGGATAAACTCAGTTGGTACAGAAGTTTCAAGTTTTGAAGAGATATGTGATTTAGAAATGTATCTTCTATGCCCTATGAAATGTGGCAATTCATAAATACATAAACAAATATTTTCCTTCAGAAGTTTTATTCTTTTTGCTCTGGATGGCTTTGGCTATCCTTGGTCTTTCATGGTTCTATATACATTTTAGAATTTTTTTTCTATTTCTGTGAAGAATGTCACTGATATTTTGATAATTGCACTGAATCTGTAGTTTTTTTTTTTTTTTAATTGTATGGCTATTATAACAATACTAATTCTTCCAATCCATGAACATGGGATATCTTTTCATTTTTGGGTATCCTCTTCAATTTCTTGTATTAATGTTTTATAGTTTTTCTTGTAGAGGTCTTTAACATCCTTGGTTAATTCCTAAGCATCTGATTTTTTTTGTACTTATCATAAATGGGATTACTTTATTGATCTCTTTTTCAGATTGTTCACTGTTGGCATATAGAAATGCTACTAATTTTTGTATGTTGATTTTGTATCCTGTGACTTTACTGAATTTGTTTTGTTTGTAAGTTCTAATAGTTTTCTTTGGTGAAGTCTTTAGGTTTTTCCAAATATAAGATTAATTTATCTGTGAACAAGGAAAATTTGACGTCTTCCTTTCCAATTTTGGAAGCCTTTTTTTTTTTTTTTTTCTTTCTTACTCTTGTTCAGTTGCTCTGGCTAGGACTTCTAGTACTACGTTCAGTAACAGTAGTAAAACTGGGCATCCTTGTTGTGTTCCAGATCATAGAGGAAAGAATGTCAATTTTTTTTCAGTATGATACTAGCTCTGTATCTGTCATTATATAGCTTCTCTCGTGTTGACATATATTCATTCCATACCTAGTTTCTGGAGGATTTTTAATCATGAAAAGATGTTGAATTATATAAACTACTTTTCAGCATCAGTTGAAATTATCATATGATCTTTGTCCTTCATTTTATTGATATAATGTATTACATTGATTGAGTTGCATATGTTGAATCATAATTGCATTTCTAGAATAAATCCTACTTGATAAGTACGGATGATCTTTTTAATGTGTTGTTAAATTTGGTTTGTTAGTACTTTGTTGAGAACTTTTGTGTCAGTGTTCATCTGGGATATTGGCCTGTAGTTTTCCTTTTTTGATATGTCATGTCTAATTTTGGTATCAGGGCAAGACTGACCTCATAAAATAAATTTAGAAGCATTCCCATCTCCTCTATACTTCAGAATAATTTGGGTAGGATTACTATTAATTCTTTCTTCAAATGTTTCTTAAAATTTAATAATTAAGCCATTGGGTACTTGGCTTTTTTTTTTTTTTTTTTTTTTTTCTTGGAGACGTGTTATTACTGCTTTGATCTCATTACTTGTTATTGGTCTATTCAGTTTTTGGATTTCTCATGGTTTAATTTTTGTAGGTTGTATGTGTCTAGAATTTTATTCATTTATTCTAGGTTTTCCAATTTATTGGCATATAGCTGCACATAGTAGTTTCTAATGATCCTTTGGAAACAATCTGCAGCATCAGTTGTAAAGTATCCTTGTTCATTTCTGATTTTGTTTTTGAGGACTTCTCTATTTTTTTCTTAGTCTGGATAAAAGTCTGTCAATTTTGTTTATCTTTTCAAAGCACCAATTTTTGTTTCATTAATCTTTTGTATTTCTTTCAGTTCAATTTCATTTACTTTTGCTCTGATTACTATTATTTCTTTTCTTCTACTAATTTGAGTTTTGATTTCTTCTGCTTTTCTAGCTCTTTAAGGTTCATGGTTAAGTTATTTATTTGAAAATTTTCTACTTTTTTGATGTAGGTGCTTATGGCTATAAATTTTGCCTTTAGGATTGCTTCCGCTGTATCCCATACGTTTTGTTTCCTTTTGCATTTATTTCAATTATTTTTTCAAATTATTTCTTAATTTCTTCATTGTTTCACTGGCTTTTTAGGAGCGTATTTTCTAATCTCCATGTGTTTGGATGGTTTCCAAATGTCCTCTTGTTACTGATTTTAGTTTTACTTCATTGTAGTCTGGGAGAAATGATGCGATTTATTTATTTCTTCAGTTTGAATTATTTAAGTCTTGTTTTGTGGTCTAACATATGATCTATCCTTGTTAGTGATCCATGTGCTGAGGAGAAGAATGAATGCAATGCTGTGAGATGTTGAAGTCTCCAGCTATTATTGTATTGGTGTCTAACTCTCTCTTTAGTTCTGATAATTGTTTTAAACACCTGGGTGCTCCATTTTTGAGTGCATATGTATTCTATTCACAATTGTTATATTCTCTTGATGAATCAATTCCTTTATTATTATGTTATTATGTAACAATTTCTTTTTTTTTTGCAGTTTTTGTCTTAAAATATCTTTTATCTGATATATACTATCAGTATTGCTATAAGGTTGAAGGAAATCTACTCCTGCTCCTTTTTTTTTTTTTTTTTTTTTTTGCTTTTCATTTTCATGGAATATTTTTTTCCTCCATTTCTTTAGTTTAATTCTCTGTATTTCTTTATAGGTGAAGTGTATTTGTTGTAGGCAACAATATTATTCCATTTGTTTTTTAAATGCATTCAGTCACTCTGTGTTTTGATTAAAGAGCTTAGTTCATTTACATTCAATGTTATTATTGATTAGTAAGGAATTACTACTTACATTTTGCTATTTGTTTTCTAGTTGTTCTGTGGTCTACTCTCCCTACTTTCTTTCCTACTTGTTTTCCTTTTAGTGAAGGTGATTTTCTCTGGTGGTATGTTTTTCTTTCTTACTTTTGTTTTTACTGTATCTGTTGCTATGTTTTCAAATGTGAGGCTACACTAAGCCTTGCAAGTAACATCTTATATCCCATTATTTTAAACTGATGACAACTTAACTCTGATTGCTGAAAAAAAGAGAAAAATTAATAAAAGTTCTGAACTGTAATTTCATACTCCCTGCTTTTTAACTTTTTTATTTCGATTTACAACTTATACTGTTTATGCCTTAAAATTGTGGTAGTTATTAATTTTGTAGATTTTTCATTTAGTCTTCCTTCTCAAGATATGAGTAGTTTACACACTACATTACAGTGCTATAATATTCTGTATTTGTCTGTATGCTTACTGTTACTAGTGAGTTTTGTACCTTCAGATAATATCTTATTGGTCCTTAACATTTTTTTCTCCCAGATTAAATAACTCTCTTGAACATATCCTATAGGATAGTTTTGGTGTTGACAAAATCCCTCAGCTTTTGTTTGACAAAGTCTTTATTTCTCTTTCATGTTTAAAGAATATTTTTGCTGGATATAATTTCATAGGATAAAAGCCTTTTTCCTTCAGTAATTTAAATGTGTAACATCAGTCTTTCCTGGCTTTATACTGAGAAATCTGCTGCCAGACAAATTGGAGCTCTCTTATATGTCATTTTTCTCTTTTCTTTTACTACTTTTAGGATTCCTTTTTAATCTTAGATCTTTGGGAATTTGATTATTAAATGTCTTGAGGTAGTCTTATTTGATTTAAATCTGTTTGGTGTTTTATAACCTTCTTGTACTTGAATAATGATCTCTTTTTAAAGTTTGAATAGTTCTCAGATAGCTTTTTGAATAAACTTTCTACCCAATCTCTCTCTCTCTCTCTATTACCTCTTTTAGAAAAATAATTCACATATTTGCCTTTTTAAAGCTATTTTCTATTTTCTAGATCGTGTAGGCATGCTTCATTATTTTTTACTCTTTTTTTCTTTTGACTCTTCTGTGTATTTTCAACTAGCCTCACTTCAAGCACACACTAATTCTTTTTTCTGTTTGGTAAGTTCTGCTGTTCATAGACTGATGCATTTTTCAGTTTGTCAATTCATTTTTTCAGCTCCAAAATTTCTGCTTGATTCTTTTTAATTATTTCACCTTCTTTGTTGAATTTATGTGATAGAATTCCAAGTTCCTTTTTTCGTGTTGGTTTTATTTCGCTTCCTCAAAACAGCTATTTTGAATTCTTTATCTGAAAGGTCACATATCTCTATCACTCCAGAATTGGGCAGTGGTGCCTTGTTTACTGTTTGGTGAGATGATTTTTTTCTGGGATGATCTTAATGCCTGTGGATATTCACCAGTGTTTGGGCATTGAAGATTTATGTATTTATTCTAAATTTTCACAGTCTGGGCTGGTGTGTACCCATCTTTCTTGAGAAAGCTTTCCAAGTATTCAAAGGGAATTGAGTGTTATGAAATAAGTTTTTGGTCACTGCAGCCATATGTGCATTAGGGAACAGTCCAGGCTCAGTAACACTGTTACTTTGCAGATTTGTAGAAGTATCAGCCTTGGCGATCTCGGGTAATATCTGGGAGAATTGTCTGGATTGCCAGAGAGGAGTGTCTTGTTTTTTTCCCCTACTTTCTCACAAACGAATGAAGTCTCACTCTCCATGCTAAGCTCCCTGGAGGTTGTTGAGGGGTGACAAAAGCAATCCTGTGGCCACCAGCTCTAGGACTGTGCTGGATCACACCCGAGGGTAGAACAATACTAGGTCTTGCCCAAACCTGTGGTGGCTGCTGCCTGGCTACTGCTGATGTTTATTCAAGGACCAAGGGCTCTTTAGTCAGCATGTGGCAAATTCTGAAAGGACATGGACCTTCTCATCAGGGCACCAGGTTCCCTTCCTTCCCAGGGCAGGTCTAGAAGTGTCATCTGGGAGCTATAATACAAAATAGGGACTTCAGGACTCTGCTTCATGCTTTCTTTTACTGTAGATGACCTGGTATCCATGTTATAGGACCATGCTCTTTACTCTTCCCTTTCCTTCCAGAGCTTCAAGCCTCACTGCCTAGCACTGGGGAAGGTAATAAAAGCACTTCCTTGGCCCCAGTGCTGTCTCACTTGGTCATGTGCACAAATCCACTGGATCTGAGCCCAACACATCACCAGGACTTGCTCAGGAATTGAAATCCTTGTGGTCTAGACTTTATTTCCTTTTATTTAGGACCCCAGGGCACTTTAGCTCACAGCAGTGGGGCTAGCTAGAACTTGGGTTCAGACCTCTGGGACAGAGGATAAACCACTGACTAAGGATAGTCTAAATGATCCCTACATAGGCACTGGCCAAATTCTGCCCTATTTTGCTTTCTGCTGTTACAGGACAGCAGTGAGTTCCAACGGAAAGACCCACAATCACTTTGCTCTCCCTTTTCCAAGTGCACAGAATTTCTGTCTTTGTCATTGTGCATTGCCCAGGGATGGTGTCAGCAATTCAAGACTGCTTTTGCTACCCTCTTCAGTCTCTCTTTCCTTGATAAGATGTTAAAAGGAGGTACTGTGATTACTTATCTGAGTTTTAATTCTTATGAAGGTGCTTTTTGTGAAGAAAGTTGTTCAGTTTGGTGTTCAGTTTTGTGATCACTGGAAGGTTCTATTCAGCCATCTTGTTCTGTCTCCTTCCTAGTTTCTTCTATAAAAACACTCTTTATTTGGCTTCAAGGATACAATAATTTCTTTCTCCTCTGCCTGTTGCTCTTTCTCAGTCTCCTTGGCTGATTCCTTCACATCTTGCCAACTACTGAACATGGAAATAACTAGAAATCTTCTCTATCTACATTCACTCCCTTAATAATTTATTCTGTTTCTTTCTTTTAAATAAAATGTATAGTTGATGAATTACTTATTTATAACCTCATCTTTGAAATTCTGAATAATATACCCAAGTACATATTTGTTATCTCTACTTAGAAACTGAATGGATGTTCTAAATTTAAAAGGTCTACAATAAAACCTGTTAGAATATTTCCCTCTGGAAACCTGCTCCTTCTGTAATCTTCTCTATTACAGGAAATGGAAACCCTACTATTCCTAGTGGCTTAAACTAAAAACCTTGAAGTTATCCTTAACTTTTTCCCTTCTTTCTCACCTCCACATTCCATTTTTTTCAGCAAATTCTTTTTTTTTTTTGCCTTCAAAACCATACACAACATTACTTGTCATTACTTCCAGTTCTGTGAAGTCCAATTCTAGACAAAATGATCACCACCAGTTGTCTATTAACTCTTCTTCATTCTTTGGCATTTCTTTCCATCCTACAGCTTGTTTTCAAAACAAAAGCTAAACAATTTTTTAATCAAATATTATTATGTTACTTCTTTGCTTGATTCTCTTCATTGTGTTTTTATCTCATTCAACCTTCAGAGTCTTCACAATTACCCTGAGGATATATACAGTCAGCCTTAGTTGTTCTTTGCGCATACCAGGAATTTCCTTTCAACAGGACCATTTCCTAGCTTTTCCTTCTGCATTAAAAGGCCCTATACATATCCTTCATGAGTATGTTTAAATAGAATAAAGATGGGAGAGGGAAAAATTTAAAGCAACTGGACTAGGATTCATTCACTAATTTCATAAAGTGGGGACAGCACTAGCTGAAATAAAAAAAATCAACTGTAGATACATTAATAATATTTGGTCATGAGCAGAATTTATTTATAAAATTTCTTAGGAAGATAACCCTGGCTAAAGGGTTATGTATACTTAATAAACTACAATACATGTATAGATGAGGCATGACTTTCTGAAGCATGTCATGTGTTATAGCATTCATTCATGTATAAAATGGAGATGGTTGAGGTTGATAACTTAAATGTTCCCTCCTGGGTGAAATGACCCACAAATCTCATTACAGACCTTATAATTTATCTATGGGATAAGTTCATGTCTTATCTGAAAGGTAGGAGCTAGAGTCATCCTCAATGTACTCAATCTCTCTACTCCATATGAACTTCCTAATTACCTATATCCTTAAAATTATTAAAAAGCTTGATAGCTGATTTGTGTATGAGTTGACAAGCCAATTCCTTGTATTATAATAGCTAAATAATATAATTTGTATGGTGTTTTCTGAACACTTTATTTAAAATTTCATCCTGTCTTCATGCTTTCCTTATTATCAGCCTTATGCCTTATTGCACTTGTGACTCTTTCTTCTTTTGTACTTAACATCACTTTATTGATTTTTGTAGTTATTATTTTTGATGTCCCTATTATCCCAATGAAGTATAAATTGAGAGGGCTGAATTTCTGTTTTGTTTAAAATTCTGCCTCTGCTGCCTAGAATAGTGTTTTGCACATAATATGTGCTTAGATATTTTTTGCTTTCTTAAATGACTGAATGCAAATGTCACATGCCTTCTCAAGTTGCCTTGTGGTCTAAATTGACTATTGGTAATCTAATCATCGTATCAATGTTCTAGGCCTGAAAAAGAACAAGAAAAAAATGATAGAATAGGCTTTGTGCAATTCCTATTTTCACTTGAAGGAACTTTCCCAAAAATTTTACAAAAAAAAAAAAAAGAAGAAAAAGAAAAAGCGTCCTCTTTCATAATATTGGTCACTCCTATCAATAAATGGCATCAATATTTTATGCAGACCAGACTTGTTTGTAGCAAAAGAAGTCCCAAGTAAATTCCACATCTGCTCACAACAGGCAACAACACAACGTCTTTCTAGCTCCTTTGGTACCTCCACTCTTGTAGTCCAGTTACCATATTGTGAGGAAGCCCAAGCTACATAGAGGTCATGTGTAGATTTCTGACAACAGCTTTTGCTGATATCTAAGTTGAAAGCTAGGGTAAAACACAAGATATGTCAGTGAAACTCCTACAGATAATAAGAACCTCAGCACTGGATCTTCCTACATAAGGCACCAGAGCCGTACAGAACAAAGGCAAGACACCCTCACTGTATCTTGTTTGAGTTAATGGCCCTCAGAATTCACGAACCTAATAAAATTGATGTTTCATGCAAGTAAGTTTTGGAGTGGTTTGCTACGGAGCAATAGGCATCTGAAACATGCATATTAAATTAGTATTTTGGCTTTCAAAAATAATCTAGGTTTTATTATTAGTTGCTTAACTAACATTCTGCCACAATTCCCTTTTCTTATTGCACTTTTCAGAATATGGTTATAGTTTCAGCTTTATAATAATAGGTATAGAAATAATAAAAGTATTAAGACCTTTCATATTAGAATTGTGATTATCTTATCTTCATGTATTTTGACTGGGCATATAATTGTTTCTTAAAAATAATCTTTTTTCAGTATTCCATTCTCTGCTCTATCCTAGCCATTAGTATTACATGCAGCCCAGGAGTAATGTCCCTGATTCTCAATATTTTTATGAAAAATGTTTTTTTCCTCCTCTGCAACTAAAATATTTTCTTTACATCCTCAGTGCTACTAAATTTCATTACATTTTGTCTCAGCATGAGAGTTTTTAAAATTTATTTAACTGAACACTCAGCAGACACTGTTAATCTTGAAAACATGTTTTATTTCTGCACTTTGGAATAATGTACTTCTTTGGTAATTTCTCGCCTATGATTTTATTTGTTTTCTCTTTAAGGAGCTCTCATTATTAAAATGTTAGTCTGCTTAGGTTAATCTTCTAGTTTTTCTCTTTTATATCAACTTTCTGAAATGTGTTCTCAATTTTATTTTGAAATGTTCTTTTTCCTCTGTGTTTTTTAAATTCCTTTTTTCAAAGTAAGTATATGTACATTTTCAGTAGTTTTTTTCCTTTCATGATACATTTTTTTTTTCTTTGAATGCCTCATAGTTTTGGCTATGTCCTTATATAAGTTAGATGATTAAAGTAAAAGCACCTACTACACCGTGTAAATGGATTTTCTAGGGCAGCATTTTAGTTTCCTGGAGTTTCAAATAGTCTTTTTAATATTCCTTCTTTTACTTTTAGTGAACAGACAATTACTGTATCTATTTATGGGATGCAGTGTGATGTTTTGATATGTGTATACATTGTAGAATTGTTAGATCAAGGTAATTAACATCTTCACCTTTTGTTATATTCTTAATAAGGCAGGATGCTTATGCCGTCTTTGTAATATGTCATAATTCTCTTACCTCCTTAATTATGAATTGTTTTTACTTATTCTCTGATTCATATAAAATTTATAATGAAAAAATAACAGTTGCTAGTCTTTTGCATGTATGGGACAGGAAGGAGAACACTTAGGAGCTTAAAATAGAAAAGTTTTTATGTGGATTTTGCTCTTCCAGTATTTCATGTAGATTTTGCTCTTCCAGTTCCTTCTTCAACACTAGTATTCTGCAGATTCTATATTAGTATTAGTGTTAGTATTAGTATTAGTATTCTCTCCAAAATGCCTCTTAGAGATATGACTCCCACTTTTACTACTGCCTTCTCTGTGTATTCCCTTTTTTTTCAGATCCTTCATCAAGGATATCTGATCCATTTTCTCCTTTCCCCATATTTCAAAATATATTATCTACTAACATCATAATTTTTTAACATCCTTAACATTCTTATGTATCAATGAGGTTTACAAAAAAAAAAAAAAAAATATATATATATATATATATATATATATATATATATATATATACACACACATATATATATCTGAGAAATGTTTGTGATCAGACATTTAGGACCTAGTGATAGGACCTCCCAGCCTAGTAGGTCCAGTGGTCCTTTTATTTGTTCCTTTATTCTAATCTTAGAATGGAGCAGCTTTCAGTAATAAGACCAAAGACTGATGAGGAAAGAGTAGGAACTTATCCTATATTTTTTTTATACAATTTGACATGGGACATAATTTTTATTAGCTTTTTTATTGTTGTTTTTTCCTTTGTTTGGTTCGGTTTTGTTTTTGCTATTTGGCAAGGGCATAAAGTACTGATTGAGATGGACTAGATTTTTCTGCATTTAAACATAGTTGAGAAATGACCATGCCCTACTAAAAACTCACCGAAAGATGAACTATACCTAGATAACTGAGAAAAGAAGTTTACAAAACTATCAAACAAGGCACCAACTCACATAAAAAAAATTATGAACAAAATGTGTTGAGATATTAGCATTTAAATGGATTAGGTACATCTGAGTACAATATAAAAAGGCATTAATGTGAAGACGCAGCATTTGTGTGGGAGATCAAGACTCGGTATGTGCAGGAGGGAAAGAAAGTACAGTTAGTTTATAAAACAAAAAGGACAAACATAAACAAGTCAGATAAATTAGGAAATAGAATTGATATTCATTAATATGTATGTATGTAGTTATTTATTTTGAGACAGAGTCTCGCTCTGTCACCCAGGCCACAGTGCAGTGGCCTGATCTCCGCTCACTGCAAGCTCCGCCTCCCGGGTTCAAGTGATTCTCCTGCCTCAGCCTCCCCTGTAGCTGAGATTACAGATGCGTGGCACTACGCCTGGCTAACTTTTGTATTTTTAGTAGAGATGGGGTTTTACCATGTTAGCCAGGATGGTCTGGATCTTCTGACCTCGTGATCCGCCCGCCTCGGGCTCCCAAACTGCTGGAATTACAGACGTCAGCCACCGCACCTAGCCGATATCAACTGATATTGATTCAGGAGGTTCAGTGGATGGTGGAGTTTAGTTAGAGCAAAAGGTTATGAAAGGAAATAAAATGTCATAGACAGTGGTGAAAGAATAGTGTGCTTTATCAGGCATCCTGTTGTCAGATTCGGGTTTCAGGAAGATGATTTTCGGAACTCTCAGCAAAACTGACTGGTGGGAGATGTTTTTAACACAGCTTAAGAGAGAGAAACCATTGTTAGAGTGGAAGGAAGGTAGAATTTCAACAGATATTGAATAAATCAAATTAACAGAATGTATCAAATCACTGAATTAACAAGTGAAGAGAGAAACAAATCAAGGTTTCAGTCAGTATGATAAGGAATTTGGTAAAGTCATTTGTAGATTATGTATGAGAAGAAAATAATAAATCTTATTTTAGACATATTACAAATGTCAGAAATGTTACTGGTATTGACATGGGCAGCAAGATGTAGGTAAAATGTAGGTATAGAAATAAGAAAAGATGACTGGGCTGCATATTTTGCTACATGTTACGAAACAACTACAAAGCATAGATAGTCAAGTCTTTCACAAATAAAAATACTTCCAGGAAAGTATAGAGGTAGAAACTGTAAATTAAATATAATAGAAGAGAAAGAAACCTTTAAAACTCGCCTTTATTGGGGGAGCTAAAGAAGATAGAAGAAACATAGAAGACATGCAGCATTTTCTTAAGAGGCAGGCAAAAGTCTAGGAGGTAATAGTGTCTTGGGAGTCATGGGAAGAGAAAGTTTCAAGAATCAAGGCCAAAAGGGATCAATACTGCAGAAGAAACAAACTAACAAAAGAATAAATCTAAAAAGAGGATCATTAGATTTGATTACAGTGAGTCGATTAACCTCTGGCATTACGTGATAAGAACAGGAAAGGTTGGAAGGAATTGTTTTATTTGACTGTCAAAACATCAATCCTGTAAAATAGGGATTGCATTAGATATTGCTTGTCTCTAGGAAACAATCAGAAAACAACAAAAAAGTGCTAGAAGTTATTGAGAAACAGTTTTTTTTTTTTTAACTCTTTCATGTATTTACAAATCAAGTAATACTCAAACATAATGCCTTGGGGGACGTTGAGTCTTAGGAAAGGGCAGAATGACTGTATAGTTTGTGGAGTGATTCCAGCATGAGCTGATACCGTAGTCAGATAAATTACTTGACTTTTATAATTGAGTACTAAAGTAGTGTGGCAGTTGACTATTACCTTCCTCAGTGCAGTGTTAATGAAGGTCACTGGAGGGTCTGGACCAGAACTCTGCTTTTTGTCTCCTGTCCCCATCATTAGATAATCCATCCTCATGTCAGAAGGTTTTCACTTGCAGCATCATTCTCTCCATTTGCATTGTGTTTTTATGCAGCTGCTGACCTTATTTCCATTAAAATCATTGTTGTCCTAATCACAATCTATTTTGTTCAGCACTTTCATAATGTCTGTCACTTAGAAAATTAACATGGCCATAAAATTAGCATAATCTGATGGTTTGAAATGTATCATATGACTTTCTAAACTGTTAGGCTTGCAGACATATCCTGAGTTCTTGCTTTTGTGCTAGTGAGTTTCTCAGAAAACGGAAGAAAAATCATAGTGTGATAATTTTTAGAACAAATATATTAATTTGCAAGAATCTTATTAATATCTGCAACTTAGACCTTTGACTGCCAAGTAATATGTATCTATTATTCAGGATGGCTTAAGTATAAGAAGAGAAGGTGCAAGTTTGCCTGGAAAATCAGATTTAAATCTATCTGACAGGTTGCCCCTAAACGTCACACCTTCACAAGGGCCCCAGGCTATCACTGAAATATCATTAGTTCAGGTAAACTACAGTACTACCATAGCATAAAGTCTCTTCCATTCCTTTATGAGTCTCTCCTGTATCATTTGTGAAATGAAGATAATGATATTGCCTGCCATTTATTTCACAAGGTTGTAGGAATCAAATGAGATCATTCTTGTGAAAGTATTTTGTAAACCTTAAAGCATTATATAAATGTAACTTAAGATATAAAATTTGTGAATGTGTATAGCCCTTGGAGACACATTTATCTGTAATGAATTATCAATATCATATTATGAATCTAGTTCATGATTGTGGAATTTGTAAGAAAACCTGACTTGAGGAGACCAGATTTGATAAAAAAAGAAAATGATTGCTTTGGACCCAGGTTGCTTGCCTAGGAAGAATAACTAGGATTTCCAGAGAAAATCTGGTCAGTCGAAGCTCTGAGTCGGTGGTTCACTGTAGGAGTGGGAGAGGGAGAGTAGTCCCCGACAGGAGCATAAAACTCAAAAGGCATTGATTAAAAAGGACTTTAGAGTAGTTTTTCAGAAAGCATGCTTGGTACGATCAAGTTTTTACTGGTTCTTATAAAATATTAAAATTGTTTTAAAAGGTTGATGCAGTGGGTGTTTATTGAAGACAAATTTATTTAAAGTAAAGGAAATACTTTATTTAGAGACTATGTATTTTCTACTTTTTCTCAAGGAGTGAGGAGTGGTATTATATTCTAACGCTGTTATTTTTTTCCTGTTTCATTGTGGTATAATTTAAGTACAGTAGAATTTATACATTGAATTGTACAAGATGATGAGTTTTTACAATTTTATACAGTAGTGAACCCACCACCACAGTAATGACAGGAAATCTCCATCACCCAATAAATGTCCTTTGTACATTTTCAGTCAATCTCCTTCTACTAACCCCTGCCTCTGGAAACCATTGATCTGCTTTCTGTCACAATCATTTTGCCTTTTTGAGAATTTCATGTAAATACAATAATAAATAAAATACATAGTCATTTGTGTCAGACCTCTTTCGTTTAGACTAATATTCTTCAAATTCATTCTTTGCATATATTTTCATTCACTTTTTACATATATTGCAAACTTGTTTCTTTTCATTGCTAAGTGATATTTCATTTTATAAAGAAACAATGTTTTCTTCATGCATTCTGTAGATGAGGAACATTTGGGTTGTTTTCATGTTTGAGGTACAATAAATACGGTTGTAATTAAATTTCAAATACTAATTTTTCAATGGACATGCATTTTTATTTCTCTTTGGTAAATAAGAGTGAAGTTGTTGAGTCATATTGTAAATATTTGCTTATAGTAAACAGCCAAGCTCTTTTTATTTTTTGTAATTATACTTTAAGTTCTGGGATACCTGTGCAGAACGTTCAGGTTTGTTACATAGGTATACATGTGCCATGGTGGTTTACTGAACCCATCAACTCGTCATCTACACTAGGTATTTCTCCTAATGCTGTCCCTCCCCTAACCCCCAACCCCTGGACGAGCCCCAGCATATGATTTTCCCCTCCTGGTGTCCATGTGTTCTCATTGCTCAACTCCCACTTATGAGTGAGAACATGCAGTGTTTGGTTTTCTGGTGTTAGTTATTTGAGAATGACGGTTTCTAGCTTCATCCATGTCCCTGCAAAAGACATGAACTCATCTTTTTTTATGGCTGCATAGTATTCCATGGTGTGTATATGCCACATTTTCTTTATCCAGTCTATCATTGATGGGCATTTGGGTTGGTTCCAAGCCTTTGCTATTGTGAATAGTGCTGCAGTAAACATATGTGTGCCTGTGTCTTTATACTAGAATGATTTATAATCCTTTGGATATATACCCAGTAATGGGATTGCTGGGTCAAATGTTCTTTCTGGTTCTAGATCCTTGAGGAATAGCTACAGTGTCTTCCACAAAGGTTGAACTAATTTACACTCCCACCAGCAGTATAAAACTGTTATTTCTTCATGTCCCCTCCAACATCTGTGTTTCCTGATGTTTTAATGATCACCCTTCTAACTGACATGAGATAGTATCTCATTGTGGTTTTGAATTGCATTTCTTTAATGACCAGTGACGATGAGCTTTTTTTTTTTTCATATGTTAGTTGGCAGCATAAATGTCTTCATTTGAGAAGTGTCTGTTCATATCCTTTGCCCACTTTTTGATGAGGTTGTTTTTTTGTTGTTGTTGTAAATTTGCTTAAGTTCCTTGCAGATTCTGGATATTAGCCATTTGCCAGATGGATAGATTGCAATAATTTTCTTCCGTGCTATAGGGTGCCTATTCACTCTGATGATAGTTTATTTTGCTGTGCAGAATCTCTTTAGTTTAAATAGATCCAATTTGTTAATTTTGGTTTTTGTTGCCATTGTTTTTGGTGTATCAGTCATGAAGTCTTTGCCCATGCCTGTGTCCTGAATGGTATTTCCTAGGTTTTCTTCTAGGGTTTTTATGGTTTTAGGTTTTACATTTAAGTCTTTAATCCTTCTTGAGATAATTTTTGTATAACGTGTAAGGAAGGGGTCCAGTTTCAGTATTCCGCATATGGCTAGCCAATTTTCCCAACACCATTTATTAGATAGGGAATCCTTTCCCCACTGCTTGTTTTTGTCAGATTTGTCAAAGATCAGGTGATTGTAGATGTGTGGCATTTTTTTCTGAGGACTCTGCTCTGTTCCATTGGTCTATATATCTGTTTTGGTACCAGTACCATGAGATTTTGATTACTATAGGCTTGTAGTATATTTTGAATTGTGGTAGCGTGATGCCTCCAGCTTTATTCTTTTTGCTTAGGTTTGTCTTGGCTAAATAATAAGAGCTATTTATGACAAACCCACAGTCAATATCATACTGAATGGGCAAAAGCTGGAAGCATTCCCTTTCATAACCGGTGTAAGACAAGGATGCTCTCTCTCTTGACATTCCTGTTCAACATAACATTGGAATTTTTGGCCAGGGCATTTAGGCAAGAGAAAGAAAGAAAGTATTCAAATAGGAAGAGAGGAAGTAAAATTGTCTCTGTTTGTAGATTACTTGATTGTATATTTTGAAAACTGCATTGTCTCAGGCCAAAATCTCCTTAAGCTGATAAGCAACTTCAGCAAAGTCTCAGGATACAAAATTAATGTGCAAAAACTCACAAGCATTCCTATAAACCAATAATAGACAAACAGAGAGCCAAAACATGAGTGAACTCCAATTCACAATTGCTACTAAAAGAATAAAATACCTAGGAATACAACTTACAAGGATGTAAAGGACCTTTTCAAGGAGAACTACAAAAAACTGCTCAAGGAACTAAGAGAGGACACAAACAAATGGAAAAGCATTCCATGCTCATGGATAGGAAGAATCACTATTGTCAAAATGGCCATACTGCCCAAAGTAATTTACAGAATGAATGCTATCCCCATCATGCTACCATTGACTTTCCTCACAGAATTAGAATACTACTTTAAATTTCATATGGAGCCAAATTTTTTAAATGTAGCTACGCTAATTCGTATTTCACTTCTATCATCAGTCTTTGAGAGTTCTATTTACTCTACAACCTTGCCAACAATTTATGTCAGTCTTATTAATTTTAGTCATTCCAGTGGATATGCTCTGGTATCTCTTTGAGGTTTTAATTTGCATTTCTCTAATGACTAAGGATATATAGTATCTTTTAATTCATTTCTTTAATGAAGGTTACGTTTAAGACTTTTTCTATGTTTAAATTGGTTTGTTCATTTTCTTATTTTGAGTTATAAAGTTTTAAACTTCATAAAGTTCTTAACATATAAAGCTTTTTACATATTCTTGATAAAAATTCTTTGTAAAATAGATGGTATCCAAATATTTCCTAAAAGTTTGTGTATTGCATTTTCATTTTGTTAAGTGTATTTTTAAAGAGGAATGTTTACTTTTTGGATGAAATCTAATCCTTTTTTTTTTTTTTTTTTATCTTTTTGGTTCATACATTTTGTGTTTTATCTAAGAATCATTTGCCTATCTCATGGTCATGCAGAATTTAAAACCTGTTTTTGGTAAAGTTTGTAGTTTAAACACTTATTTTAGGACCTATATTTCATTTCATAATAAATTTTGCATACAGTTTAATATAAAATTTGGATCCTTTTGAAAATATGAATGTTACATTTCTTAGCTCTATTTGTTGAAAAGATTATTAATCCCCCGTTAAACTACCTTGATTCATTTTTCAAAAATTAATTGACAAACCCTACACTGTGTTTTGTCCTATTGGTTTACATATGTATCTTAACATCAATATTTACTTGATTGCTATAGTTGTATCCTAAGTCTTGGAATCGGTTAGTGTAATTCCTCCATTTTTTTAAAATTTCATTACTTATTTCATATAACGTTTCATCTCCACAAACATTTTAGAAACACTTTGTCAATTTTTGCCATGTCCTAACTGGATTTTGATTGGATTGCATTGTATCTGAAGATTGGTTAGATGAGAATTAACACCTTATTTATACGGTGTTTTCTGATCACAAATATGAAATTCCTTCCCTTATTTAAGTCTTTTTAAACTTTTCCCAGGATATTTTGTTTCATACAAGTTTTGTACATTCTTTGTTCAATTTATCACTATTTTATTTTTTGAGATTATTGCAGAAGATATTTACAAATTGTAATTTCTAATTGTTCACTGTTAACCTATAGAAATACGATAAACTCATACAACAATCTTGTATTTTGTGAGCTTACTCATATTGTAGAACCAGTAAATATTCTTGTGGATTCCTTAAGATTTTCTACATAGATGATTATGTGGTTTACAAATAAAGTCAATAATAATTCTTGCTTTCAGCCTGTGACTCTTTATGTATTTTTCTTGTGTTATTTCACTGATTTTGCTTTCTTGTACAATATTGGATATCAATATTTAAGGCAGACATATACACTTTATTTTAAATCTGAAGAAGAAAACATAGTTTTTCACCACAGAGTAGAATATTAGTTGTTGGCATTTCTTATATTTCCTTTTGCAGACTGAAGACATTCACTTCTATACTTATTTTGTACCTTATTTAATGATGTATGGATGTCCATTATATTTTTTGTGAGATGTTTCATAAAAAAAAAGTGTATAGAATTTTATTTTTTTTCTGTTTGTGGAAATAATTATATTACTATTTTCTTTTTCTAGGACAGTGATTCACCTTGGTTAATTATTGAATAGTAAACCAAATCTGTGTCAATGAAACAAACCTCTCTTGTATGAATATTATTGTTTTTACATATTTGTGGATTTGATTTGTTGTACTAATGTATTGCCGGATTAATTTTACTAAATTTGATTTAGTCGTAGTTAAGTGTTCTTATAACTGGGACTTGGCATATGATTTAAACAGTAAGGAGGAGGCCGGGTGCAGTGGCTCAAGCCTGTAATCCCAGCACTTTGGGAGACCGAGACGGGCGGATCATGAGGTCAGGAGATCTAAGACCATCCTGGCTAACACGGTGAAACCCTGTGTCTACTAAAAATACAAAAAACTAGCCAGGCGAGGTGGCGGGCCCCTGTAGTCCCAGCTACTCGGGAGGCTGAGGCAGGAGAATGGCGTGAACCCGGGAGGCGGAGCTTGCAGTGAGCTGAGATCCGGTCACTGCACTCCAGCCTGGGCGACAGAGCAAGACTCCATCTCAAAAAAAGAAAAAAAAAAAAAAAAATGTAAGGAGGAGGCAATGTTTCATAAGACTATCTAAAACAAATGTCCACGTTTTAAATTTTGAATTATTTTCTGTATTTTCATCTGTGCATTTTCTTTATCATTATATTTTTTCTTAATTTATTTACATATAACATTTAATTTTGGAACTTAGTATTCCAGATAAGCTTTTCTATTATACTTAAGTTCTGATAGATTAGACTTAGGAATTATGTTTTTATTCTCTGAAATAAATATTTTTTTCTTAATACTGTGTGCATATACCTCAAGGCATTTTTGTAATGTCTTACACTCACTTTTTACACTTTCCACTAGTAATTTTACAAGAATTTCAGGCATAAATATCTCTATCTACCTATGTATTTATTCATCTGTCTTTCTGAACATAATTTGTCATGAAATTAACAGAACAGAAATTCACATGATTTGCATTTCTATATAATTCTCTTATTCTTGAAACATTAAAAAATACAAAGGGTATCCACACATTGAATAACGGACTATAAATGGAAAATACATTGCATGTCATTTGTCCTTAAGATATTGAAAGAAATAAATAGCTTTTTGTTAAGTGTCTAAGCTCAGAAGTGAGGGTTAATGTATTGAAGAGGAATCTGTTGATTAAAAGCCAATATTAGTCTTGTGAAAAAGTGTGATGTGTACTGAAAAAAAGCACAAGCCTGTAACATTTTCTTTATTAAGCTGCTTTTTTTCCCTCCGATATTTGTATGAAATGTGGTTGTGAGAAATATTTGTATTTTTATCAGTGGATGCTCAAAATTTATTTCATGAATAAATGATGTTAGGTTTGAAATTTGTTTTCTAATCCTCTGGACAACATATTCTTCAACCTTAAATTTTACATCAGGAAAGTACCTTGGCACCAGTTGCAGTGGCTCGTGCCTTAATCCCACTACTTTTGGAGGTCGAGATGGGAAGATCACTTGAGCCCAGGAGTTTGAGACCACCCTGAGCAGCATAGCAAGACCCATCTCTTAAAAAGAAAAAAAAAAAAAAGGAAGAAAATATTTTTGTTGCTACTAATTAGTAACTTAGTTTAATATAAACAACCACAACTTAGTTAAATACATAGAAAATTCAAGAGGTTGACAGCCCCATTCAAATATATCATTTAAGTTTTAATAAGCTCCTGATACTAGAAACTTTTAGCATAACAACAACATTCAAATGCCCTGGGAATTTCCAATTACATTAATGGACCTCCTTAGAGAAGTCTCAATATAGAATTATTCCCCTGGGATCTAAGGTCATGTTTTATTTTACAAAGAGTTTTAGATTAACATATCTGATCCCAGAAACCCCAGGCTACCTAACCTTTAATGAAATTGAACATGAGAGCCTACTCAATTGTCTTTGAGCTTAGCATCTCCAATGTATTTGTTATGAAAGTAAACCTGTACCAAAATTATTCCTGAAAGAAAATGAAAATATCACATTTGAGATGCAGTGTATTAAAGCTTAGAGTTCAAGACTTAAATCATACAGCTCTTTACTGTTGGAAGGCTAGATATTTCCCTTTTGTATTGCTGTGTCAGAATTGTGTATGTGTGCATATTTAGCTGCAATCCAGATAAGACTACTTTGGGAATATTCGATCAGGTAATTTCTGTTCACTTGATTAACTTTTCTTGATATTTCTATAGGTCACACCCTTCAAGAACAATGTTAAAAGGCATACTGAAATGTCATAAAGAAAAACAATATAGTCTGAATGAATCTTCTGAAACAGTTATGAAAATTTAAAAAAAAAAAACAAAAAACGTATGATACTTAATAGTTTTTGTAATAATGCCCAAAACTCTGCCTTTATTAAACTATACAGGGACATATGTAAAGACTTCTCATTTTAATTCAATGTCATCAGACATAGTATGGCCTGATGGCACATAATAGAATGAAGTTTCTCTTAAATGCTTGAAATTCACTCCTTGCCAATTGTCTGCATTCTAGTTCATTTTTATCTCTTCATTGCTCCAGTCCAACACTTTTAGTGATCATAAGCATGTCTAAGCCTGGAAAAAGTATACATGAACCGCTGGGCAGGCAGAATTGGAGAAAAAGCATTGATGATTTCGTTGTATAGTAACTATCCTTCCTTCAATTATGGAAAATTCATTTCAAAGCTTCCTTCTGTTCAAGAACCATGAGGGTAGAAAATATGTTAATGTATTTGGATTACATTAAAGTTTTAAGATTAACTAAAAGAAAGGGAGGGAAAAAGTGCTAATGGCAAGAGCACACGGAAAAGACATTATATTACTGCTAATGCACATAAAACATTGCCTATTAAAATAAGATGGCAGTTATACATGCTATTAAATATATCAAAGCTGTGCTTCAATTACAAATCCTTTTATATGCATGTTTTAACAAATATGTCTTTGATAATGGAATGTAGCTGCAACTTCTTAAATGCTAGACACGAGATCTGCTATATAACTCTGTATTACCACTAGGAGGTAATCATATTTTGAGATTTTCATTTTTCCTTTTTATATCCTATGAATTTTAAAGTAACCAGCTGGACAGCCACTCAATTTAAGAGCATGAGCTCTAGGCTTGTGATGGTTAACAGTGATGTGTTGTGCTATTATTTTCACATGGTTATTTGTGGAAACAAATTATGTCCTTGAGATGGTATATGAACAGAAAGCACTTAATCATGTTTGTCTATTATTTTCTCTGTGAAATAACTGCAACAACTCTATTAGAAATCTAGATGGTGCATATATTTCCTTAGAGATTAATACATTTCTCATCTTGAATGGCATGGGAATTAGTTTCATGGAAACTTCAAAGACATTAGCTTTCAAATCTGGTCTATAATATCTAGCTGTATAGTTATTATTTTCTTGCCTGATTAAAAATTGCTGAACCCAAATACAAGCAGCAATATGTTTATTAATTAGACATTACTAGGGAGTAAATTGGCATAACAATGTAATACATGTTGAGAGAAGGATGGTTTTTAAGTCATTATTTGTCATGGATATAAATACTAATATATCAGTCGCTAAAAAGACGTTCTTTCCAGCAAAATACACACTTTATTTTATTCATGATGTAACTTATGGACACAATTTTTTAAAGGTCATCTATGCATAGAAACATATTTTTTTCACTAGAAATTGAAAACAATCTATTAAATCTAATTGTTTCCATTTAGTTTTAGAGTAATAACATTCAGCCAAATCAAATACTCAATTAGTTCATCTTTTGTGAACTCTTTGGGTTATTTTTCGTAGGCTTGTCTCTTACTACTATGTGCCCTCAGTTTCTGACCTTTCCATGGTTGGAGTTGAAATGAGAGAGAGGCAATTATAGATCTATCAGTGTACTTTTTTGAATTATGTTTCACAAGCTGGTGTTGTACTTTCTGTTCTTAGAAGTTGTTGAAATCTGACTCTTTCTCTCGAGGGAGTTTTACAACTTCTTCTGGGAAAAGTCCCTCATCGCTACTACTTGATATGCGTGATGTGCTTTCCTTCCTGCATAAGACTTTTATCTTGGTCATCTCTAGTTCTTGAGGTCCAATTTCTAAAGCTCTCCTTCCTTAATTTTTAGGGTTCCCATAAGTCAGCCATCCTGTATATAAGGTCCATATTTTGTCTATTGGACACTGATTCTTCATTCTTTGCCCTTAAAACCCCAAGTGTTCTGGGTAATTTGGTACAGTAGTAAACACTCCTTCACGTTCCTTTTTGAGTTAACTTTCCTTTAGACTTTTCATAAAGGTGTCACATGCTAGTCCACTGAGCCCTCATAACTTCAAGAAATAGTAGTTAATCCTTCTGTACCTGTAGTATTAAATTTCTTCTTGTTTTATTTGAGCTGAAAAAAGAATACATACCTACTTCTCCTCCTGATAGTAGCCATCAATGGAAAATTCTTTAAGTTGTAACTATGAATCACTTCTAGAAACTCAAGTTTCAAAAGTTATTATAACATAGAAGTTAGAAATTTTTTTTCTCCCAAATGAAAGTATGACTGTTGATATTGGCAGGGTAATAAAATAATGACATTTTATTCTCACCCAAACCCCGTCTCTACTAAAAAATACAAAAAACTAGCCGGGCAAGGTGGCCGGTGCCTGTAGTCCCAGCTACTCGGGAGTCTGAGGCAGGAGAATGGCGTAAACCCGGGAGGCGGAGCGTGCAGTGAGCTGAGATATGGTCACTGCACTCCAGCTTGGGTGACAGAGTGAGACTTCATCTCAAAAAAAAAAAAAAAAAAAAAGATATTATCTCCTATTTCCTATGAAAAAAGGTTTTTGTAGCTAGGACCAAGTTGAAAAGTGTGAGATGGAGAAATTATTTTGGATTATCCATATGGGCCCTAAATGTGATCACAGGCATCCTCATAAGAGAGAGGCAAAGGGAAAGTTGAAATGCACAGAGGAGAAGGCAATATGAAGATAGAAAAGAGCAGTATTTGAAGACCCTGGCCTCTAAGTTTGAAATAATGTGGTCACAGGCCGACACACTGAAGTCATCAGAAACTGGAAGAAACAAGGTGTGGATTCTCCCCTAGAGCCTCTAGAGGAAGTGTGGCTCTGTCGACAGTTTGCTTTTGGCCCAGTGATTCTGATTTCAGACTTCTCACCTGCCGAATTGTGGAAGAATAAATTTATATTGTTTTAATACACCAAATCCAGTGTAATTTGTTACAGGAACCATAGAAAACTAGTACAATCAGAAAAAATAAAAATGTTTCATGCTGTTTCCTTTGCATATATGGTCTTAATGTTTGATGCTTTGTATAATAATATATCATCATTCAATACTTTTTACTCTATCATAGCCCTTGAAAAAAATGGAAACACTATAAGTCATCAACATTATCAGAAACAAATCTGTGAATTACCATATTTTGAAAACAATTTTCAAGATATAGTAATAGAATGTGACATCTTCTATACCACACAGAAAACTGTTGACTTTAGAAAGTCCGGAAGCATTTACTTAAACTAAAGGAAATCCAAATTTTACCTTTTATCTGAAAGAAAAAGAAAAACTCGGGCTGGGTGTGGAGGCTCATGCCTATAATCCCAGCATTTTGGGAGGCTGAGGCGGGTGGATCACCTGAGATCAGGAGTTTGAGAGCAGCCTGGCCAGCATGGTGAAACCCTGTCTCAACTTAAAAAAATATGAAAAATTAGCTGAGGATGGTGGCAGATGCCTGTAATCCCAGCTACATGGGAGGCTGAGGCAGGAGATTTGTTTGAACCCAGGAGGTGGAGGCTGCAGTGAGCTGAGACTGTGTCATTGCACTCCAGACTGAGTGACAGAGTGAGACTCTATCTCAAAAAAAGAAAAGAAAAGAAAAGAAAATTCACTTTGGACATTTGAAAGAACAGGATTTCATTCATGGGTTAGCATATCTGAATATTTTTAAAATCAGAAATATAAGATAAATGTTTATAATCAAGGTCTTGGGGTCACTATCATGGAAGCTACTGAGCACTTGTAAATTGTATTAGTCAAAATACTTGAGAAACAGAATCAGTAGGAGATATACACCCACACCCACACACACACACACACACACACACACACACACACACACACACAGAAATATACAAAGGGGTTCATTGTAAGGGATCAGTTTATGTGATTATGGAGTTTGAGAGGTCCCACTGTCTTAGTTTTCTTGTTGTTGTTTTTACTGTAACAAAGTACCTCTGACTGGGTAATTTAAAAAGAAGAAAAATTTGTTTTCTCACCGTTCTGGAGAATGGCAAGTCCAAGACCAATGCACCAGCATCTGGTTAGGGCCTTCTTGCTGCATTCTCTCATGCTGGAAGGAAGAAGACAAAAGGGACAAATACTGTGTCCTCACACAGTAGAAGAGCTGAAGCAAAGCTAGCCAAATGTTGCTTAAAGCCTCTTTTATAAAGGTTTTAATCCCATTCATAAGGGAGGGTCCCTCATGGTTTAATTACCTCTTGAAAGCTATACCTATTAGTGCTAACACATTGGCAACACCAACGGGACACATTCAAATCACGGCTCCAATGACCCGTCAGTTGAAAGCTAGAGGCCCATAAGAGCAAAAGTGTAGTTCCAGTTCAAACCTGAAAGCTTGAGAACCAGAGAACCAGTGTCAGTCCCAGTCAAAGTCTAAAAGCCTATTAACCAGGAACGTGGATGCCAGAGGGCAGGAGGAGATGGATTTCCCATCTTAAGTTTTGAGAGCAAATTTACCCTTTCCCACTTCTTTTGTCTATTCGGACCTCAAGGGATTGAATGGGGCCCACCAGCATTGGTGAGAGTGAATCTTCTTCACTCAGTCAAAAGATTCAAATGTTAATCTTTTCCACCAACACTCTCACAGATATACACAGAAATTATATTTTACCAGCAATCAGGACATCTCTTATCACAGTGAAATTGGCATATAAACAAAGGCATCACATAATATTTTTTGGATAAATTGCTAATGTTGAAAAAAACAGTACAATCAGGTAGCCTTGTCAACTTTCCAAAGCTAAAACAAATGTTTTACTAAGGAGTAAGACCCAAAATTCTTCAACAGTTTAGAAAATAAAAATGTGAAAACACATCATAGTCATCTCAACATGGTATTCATCTTTTTGACAAGAGAATATACGTATTATATGAGTCACCTAAATTACTTGGTTTTTCTGATTGATAGTTATGTGTTAAAAAAGTCTGGCTTTGCAAAGATGTGTTTCTGAAAATGGAGTTTACATTTCTTTTGTTCACTTTTTTCAAGTTTAATCAGTCTTCTCTCAATAAACACCTGTATTTACAAAGGTTTCTGAGTTTATCTCCAATTACAGTTTATTGTTTTTGGTTCCAAGTTTGATTAGTTTATTTTTTTTGTGAGGTCATATTTCTGATGTAGTTTTTAAAATCAAAAATAAAACAGCAGTAGACCTAAAGTTTCAAGTGTGACCCACACATTCACAGCTGTGATGGCTATGAGGAGAGATTCCTTCTGCTTGAGAAAAGTAGAGGGAAGGGTAAAGGGGACTTTGTCTTACAGCTTATGTGCCAGCTCAGCCACAGTGAAATGGAGCAGCAACCAGTCCATAGGGGTCCCCGAATTCAGGCCTTGGCTCCTAGAATACATTTCTGGGCCTATTTTGGTACAGAGGGAAGCACGCTGACTTCTGTCCTGAAGTGTGAGGCTAAGGCCTGGAAGCATTCACCATAAGCTGAAGGAAGAGACCCTGGGCTTCAAATGAACATCTGCAGTTTCCTGGCAACACTCCACCTGGGCTGGTGATGGTAGTGGACATAGGGAGAAACTCCTCTGCTTGGGAAAAGAGGAGAGAAGCATGGGAAGGACTTTGTCTCGGGGTTTGGGTGGCAGCTCAGCCACGGTAGAATAGCGCGTCAAGTAGTTTTCTAAGGTTTCCAGACCCTGGCTCCCAGATGGCACCTCTGAACTCATTAGGGACTGGGGGAAATCGCTGTCCTTAAGGGAAGGACACAAGCCTGGCTGGGTTCATCAACTGTAATTGTAGAGAACTAGGATCTTGAGAAAACATAGATGGCAGCCAGGCAGTGGTTACAGAGGGCCTTGGGCAACACCCAGTGCTGCGCTAACTTCAGATCTGACCCAGTACAGTTCCAGTAGTGGTATCCACAGGGGTGCTTGTGTCACTTCTCCTCTAGCTTCAGGCAGCTCAGCCCAGAGAAAGAGACTGTGTTTGTTTGAAAGAAATTAAGGAAAGAGAAAAAAGAGTCTGTGCCGAGTAATCCAGAGTATTCTTCTGGATCCTGTCTAACACCACCAAAGTGGTACCTCTGCAAATCTGCAAGAACAATCGTGTTACTGAGCTTAGAGTGTCCCCTAATGCAGATCGGACTTCAGTGACCACAAACTTAGACTACAGCACCCAAATTCTTTTAAATACTTGGAAAGCTTTCCCTAGAAGGATGGGTACAAAGAAGCCCAGACTGCAAGGATTACAATAGATACCTAATTCTTCAATGCTCAGACATCAACAAACATCTGCAAGCCTTAAGACCACCCAGAGAAACATGACCTCACCAAGCTAAATAATGCACTATAGAATAATCCTGGAGAGACAGCAATATGTGACCTGTTAGGCAGAGAATTCAAAACAGCTGTTTTGAGGAAATTCAAAGAAAGTGCTAAAGGAAAAAACCCTTCTTTTATCCTAGAGTAATATATGCAGCAAAAATATCTTTCAGATATGAGGGTGAAATAAAGACTTTCTCATACAAACGAAAGCTGAGAAATTTTGTCAATGCCAGACCTTTCCTACAAAAAATGCTGAAAGGAATTCCTCAATCTGAAAGAAAAGCATGTTAATAAACAAGAAGAAATCATCTGAATATACAAAACTCACTGGGACCAGTAAGTACACTGAAAAGCACTGTAATTATGGTGTGTAAAATACTCATATCTTTTGTAGAAAGATAAAGAGATGAACTGACTAAAAATAATAATTGCAACAACTATTCAAGACACACATCGTACAAAAATTTATATAAATAGAAAAAAATAAGAAAGTGAGGGGATGAAGTTAAAATATAGAGTGTTCATTAGTTTTATTTTTGGCTGTTCGTTATTTTGTTTAATCAGTGTTAATTTGTCATTGGTTTAAAATAATGGGTTATAAGATGTTATTTGCAAGCCTCATGATTAAAAATATATAATATATATACCAAAAACAAAACGCAGGAAATTAAAGCACACTACCAGAATAAATCTCCTTCACTAAAAGGAAGACAGCAAGAAAGAAGAGAAGGAAGACAAGACCACAAAACAACCAGAAAACAGATAACAAAATGGCAGAAGTAAGCCTTTACTTATTAATAATAACATTGAATATAAATGGACTAAACTCACCAATCAAAGACATAGAGTTAAAACACACACAGAGTGAAAATTAAGGAATGGAAAAATATATTCCATGCAAATGAAAATCAAAAAATGTAGTAGCTGTACTTGTATCACACAAAATAACATTTAAGACAAAAACTACAAAAAGAGGCAAAAAATGTAATTATATAATGATAAAGGGGTAAATTCAGCAAGACGTTCTAACAACTGGTAAATATATACGCATCTAACACTGGAACACCCAGATATACAATGCACATATTATTAGAGCTAAAAAGAGAGCTAGAACTCAACACAACACTAGCTGAAGGCATATCACCTCATTTTCAACATGAAAAGATCATTCAGACAGAAAATCAACAAAGAAACATTGGACTTAATCTGCACTATAGACCAAATGGACACGATAGACATTTAAAGAACATTTCATCCCATGGCTGAATAATAAACATTCTTCTCTTCAGCACATGTATAATTTTCAAGGAGAGACCATATGTTAGACTACAAGCTAAGTCTTAAAGCATTCAAAAAATTGACATAATATCAAGCATCTTTTCTGACCACAATGGAATAAAATAAGAAATCATTACCAAGAGGAATTTTGGAAACTATCCAAAACAAGGAAATTAAGCAATACGCTTCTGAATAACAAGTGTGCCAATTAAGAAATTAAGAAGAAATCTAAAAAAAATCTTGAAAAAAATATAATGGAAGCACAATGCAATAAAACCTGTGGGATAAAAAAAAAAAAAAAAAAAAGCAACATTAACATGCCTACACTATAAATGCCTACATAAAAAAGTAGAAAACCATCCAATATACAACCTAAAGATGCATCTTAAAGAACTAGAAAACCAAAAGCAAATCAAACCCATAGTAGAAAAGGCATCTTAAAGATAACAGCAGAAATAAATGAAGTTGAAACAAAAAGAACAATATAAAAGGTCAAATAAATTAAAAGTTGACTTTTAGAAAAGTTAAACAAAATTGACAAACCTTTAGTCAGACTAACTATGAAACAAAGAGAAAATAAATGAATAAATAAAACAGATGAAAAAGGAGGCATTACAACAAACACCACAGAAATTCAAATAATCATTAGAGACTACCATGAGAAACTGCATGCCCATAAATTAGAAAAACAAAAAGAAATGAATAAAATCCTAGACACATACAATCTACTAAGACTGAACAATGAAGAAATCTAAAACCTGAATAAACCAATAACAAGTCAAAACTATTCTAAGAAAGGGAATAAAACTGGAGGAGTCACATTACCTAACTTCAAATTATGCTATAGGTATATTAGCCAAAACAGCACAGCATAATGACAGACACATAGATCAAGATAATAGAATAGAGAACACAGAAACAAATCCATACACATACAGTAAACTCATTTTAGACAAAGGTGCCAAGAACATATATTGGGTCTAGGCAGTCTCTTCAACAAATGGATCTGGGAAAACTGAATATCCATAAGCAGAAGAATGTAACTAGACCCCTATCTCTTGTCATATACAAAACTCAAATTAAAAGGAATTAACGACTTAAATCTAAGATTTAAAAACTATGAAACTACCACGTGAAAACACTGGAGAAACTCTCCAACACATGGGTCTTGATAACAACTTCTTGAGCAATACTCCACAAGCACAGGCAACCAAAGCAAAACTGGTAAAATGAGATCACATCAAGTTGAAAAGCTTTTACACAGCAAAGAAAACAATCAACCAAGTGAAGAGACAACCCACAGAATGGGAGAAAATATTTGCAAACCACCCATCTGACAAGTGATTAATAATCAGAATGTATAAGGAGCTCAAACAACTCCACAAGAAAAACATCTAAAACTCTGGTTAAATATGGGCAAATGGTCTGAATAGACATGCGTCAAAAGAAGCCCTACAAAAGGCAAACAGGTTTGTGAAAAGATGCTCAACATCCCTGTTCATCAGATAAATGATAATCAATATCATCTCACCCCAGTTAAAAAGGCTTTTATTTAAAAGGCAGATAATTACAAATACTGACAAGGATGTGGAGAAAAGGGAACCCTTCTACACTATTGGTGGGAATATAAATTAATACAACTACTATAGAGAACAGTATGGAGGTTCCCCAGGAAACTAAAAATATCGTAATCTCACTGCTAGGTATATACCCAAAAGAAAGGAAATCTGTGTATCGAAGAGATAGCTGCACTCCCATGTTTATTGCAGTGGTATTCACAATGCCAAGATTTGGAAGCAACCTGTGTTCATTAACAGATTAACGGATAAAGAAAATGTGGTATACATATACAATGGATTACTCTTCAGCTGTAAAAAAGAATGAGATTCCATCATTTGCAACAACATGAATGCAATGGCATGTGATTGTTAAGTGAAATAAGCCCAGCACAGAAAGAAAAACCTTCACATGTTCTCATTTATTTGTGGGAGCTAAAAATTATAACAATTATACCACTGAAAATAGCAGAGTGATGGTTACCAGGCACCAGGAAGGGTGATGGGGGTTTGGGTAGGGTAGTGTGGATAATTAATGGTTATAAAAAATAGAAAGAATGAATAGGGTCTCATATTTGATAGCACAACAGAGTGTTGTCAATAATAATTTAATTGTAGATTTAAAAATAACTAGATATAATTGAATTGTTTGTGACATAAAGGATAAAATCTTCAGTTGATGGATACTCCATTTATCCTGTTGTGATTATTACACATTGTATGCCTGTATCCAAATATCTCATACACTCCATAAATATATATGCCTAATGTGTATGCACAAACTTTTTAAAATAATTCAATGAAAAATGATATTGTTTGGTCTATAAATATAGCAGTAGAAATGTTGAGAAGTTGAGAAGTGT
The DNA here is from genome assembly GCF_002776525.5 of Piliocolobus tephrosceles. NCBI lineage: Eukaryota > Metazoa > Chordata > Mammalia > Primates > Cercopithecidae > Piliocolobus > Piliocolobus tephrosceles. The sequence continues at coordinate 122,716,006 of NC_045436.1, forward strand.
TTCTATTATGAATATATTTTGGAGATAAAGAAAATCAAATTTTCTGACTTACCTTTTTTTTTTTTTTTTAAATTTAAAGATGGAGCCTCACTCTGTTGCCCATACTGGAGTTCTTGGCTCACTGCAACCTCTACCTCCTAGATTGGAGAGATTCTCCTGCCTCAGCCTCCCTAGTAGCTGGGACTACAGGCGGGCACCACCACACCCAGCTAATTTTTGTATTTTTAGTAGAGACAGGGTTTCACCATGTTGGCAAGGATGATCTCAGTCTCTTGACCGTGTGATCCGCCTGCCTTGGCCTCCTACAGTGTGGGGATTACAGTTGTGAGCCACCGTGCCTGGCCTGACTTAACTTTTTATCTGTTATTTGTTTATCTGGATTTTTTTTTTTCTGTGTATTACCTATTTACCATGACAGTCCCACTTTTTCACTGAGATTTCACTTTTCTTTCTTGATTTGTGTGTGTGTGTGTGTGTGTGTATATATATATATATATATATTTTTTAGATGGAGTCTTGCTCTGTCTCCCAGGCTGGAGTGCAGTGGCGCTATCTCGGCTCACTGCAAGCTCCGCCTCCCGAGTTCACGCCATTCTCCTGCCTCAGCCTCCCAAGGAGCTGCGACTACAGGCGCCACCACCACGCCCAACTAATTTTTTTGTATTTTCTGTAGAGACGGGATTTCACCGTGTTAGCCAGGATGGTCTGGATCTCCAGACCTCGTGATCTGCCTGCCTTGGCCTCCCAAAGTGCTGGGATTACAGGCATGAGCCACAATGCCTGGCCATAATTTTTTTTTTTTTTTTATTCTGGATACAAATCTTTTGTTCTACATATGTAGAAAATATCTACTTCCAGTTTTTTGATTTTTTTTAACTGAATCTATATTGTCTTTAACTGTAGGAAGTGATTTTTAATTTTGTGAAATCTCAATTTCTTAATATTTCAATCTAATTCTTATATCTTGTTGAAGATATTTCCCATTTCATTGCTGCTTCATAAGGATTAATATCCTAGACTTTTTTCTAATTGTTTCATTATGTTTTGTACATCATCAAAAATTGATTATTGTCTTTGGCATGATGTTGTTATTTTATATTTAACACAGAAAATTAATTACCTCAAAATATAAATTTGATTTGTAGTGCCATACTAAATGTTGTTTCCATAATAGCATGAAACCATTTCTGAGCTGTGTTTCCATTGATCAATGTGTTACTTTGTGTGTGATAATTTTATAGATTTATAATAAAACCTGGTATCTGTTAGGACAATTTCTTTCATCTGGCATAGTTTTTCAAAACTGAATTCTCTATTCTGTACTTTTATTCAGCCAAGTAAAGTTTAGAATCAGCAGTCTATCAAATTGTGCAGAAAATTTTGTTAAGATTGTCATTTATATGCACAAAATTGGTCAATTTACTTTGGAAGAATTGATATATTTATATTTATTTTCTCATCTATTAACATAGTACATGTCTTTTTTTGAGTTTGTTTTTGAATAATACTTTATACTCTGTTTGGAAATCATTTTATGTAAGATGACATAATAGTAGATTGTAAAGATGGACCATTATTATTCATGAAGAACTTATGGTTGGAAATACGGGTTGTTTTTAATCTTTAGTTATAATAAGTATCATCAAAAGTAATATTGCTGATATATCATTTCACAATTGTTCAAGTGTATGTATGATATAGATTCCTAAAAAATGGGTTATAATATAAAACAGTAAATATATAATTTTGCTAAATTTTGAAAATTTTTTCTCTATATTAATTATGCAATTTTTGCATTCCGCTACAATGTGCTAGCACTCTTAGATTTCCACTACCTCACTAACAAATGTGTTATGAAAATGTTAGATTTTTGCAAATGTAGTGAGTGATGTTAGTTCAGTGTGTTTTAAATTTATAGTTCTCATTTTATGATATAGTATAAGCAGCTAATTATATAGTTATGCTAATACAAATTATCACATATTTTATCCATATTCATACCATTTTTTGTCATCTTCATCTCAATTTTTCACAGACTTTTGTATTGTTAATCCTACCTCACCTTAAGTATTATAGTTGGCAAATAACTTTTCCAAAATTGTAATGACATTCTTTGACTTAGTTTGTAGCATTTACATTTTGCTTTATTTACCTTTGTATTATTAATTGTTACTCTGACATCCACATTAAATGTTGCTACACCATCCATATGTTCACCAGTTATTTAAAATGCTACCTTTATTAAATACTACATTTCTATAAATCTTGGTATTTTGTTGGATCTCTATTCTGTTTCACGAGTTTTTCCAACATTTGTAAACAATTTCCATATATTCTTAACTATAGAGACTGTATAAAATGTTTCAATTTCTGGTATGTCTAATCTCCCTGATATGATTTGGATGTTTTGTCCTCCCAATCTCATGTTGAAATGTGACCTCCAGTGTTGGAGGTGGGGTCTAGTGGGTGATAATTGGGTCATGGAGCCAGATCCTTCAAGAATGGCTTAGTGTCTCCCTCATGTTAATGAGTGAATTCTCGCTCTGGGTTTACGTGAGTTCTGGTTTCTTAAAAGAGTATGGCACCTCCCCACTCTCTCTCTTGATCATTCTCGCCATGGGATATGTCAGCTCCTCTTTGCCTTCGCCTGTGATTGTAAGCTTCCTTAAAGCCCTCACCAGAAGCAGATGCCAGCACTAGGCTCCTTGTACATCCTGCAGAACTGTAAGCCCAAGTAAGCCCCTTTTCTTAGTAAATTACTCAGCCTCAGGTATTCCTTTATAGCTATGCAAATGGATTAACACACCCTCCTTTTTTGTTTCTTCCTCATTTTTCTGATTAATGATCTTTATTTAATTTTCTATCAGAATTTTATTCATTTAATTTTGTTCCAGGTGAAGAAACAGATGTGACTATTTTTCATGTACTCATGACACATATGTAAATTAACTGTGGAGAAAACAAAATCTTTAGAATATTGAAGCTTCCTGTCTAAGAATATGATATCTCCTTCATTGGTTTCTCTGTTCTTTTGTGTGTTCTAAAAGTGGGTAAATGTTTAACATTACAGTCGTAAAGGCATTGCTGATTTCTTATTAAATTTATGCCTTGATATTTTATCAAATTTGTTGCCATTACAAATTAGATCTTCATTTCCATTTAATAATCTAAATGGTTATGCTTTTTATATATGACATCCATTGATTTCATACATGAATTTTCCTATATTGCAATATGCAATTCTTTTTAGTAGAAATATTACTTGTAATAGGTTTTTTAATAGATTTTTGATCTTATAGATATACAATATATAAATATATAACCTACCTGATTACATATGGCATCTTTCTCTATCAACTGAGATACACAAACACATATGTTCGAATTTCATTTTATCAAGAGTTTTTATGTTGAATTGGTGTTTTGGTTTTGGTGCACATTTTGATATGAGTTTTTTTTTCTCTTTATAATGTTTAATACTTTCATGGAAATTTAACATAGTAGTCTAACTCAAGTTCAATTTTGTGAATTGTACCTGACAAATATGTAACTTGATTTAATTTCCAAATAAGCAACGAATATTAAAATCCCTACAGTAATAGAATGTTTTTCTCACAAGTCATCTGTGCATACACCAGAACTCACATCCCCACAATCTTTTTCAAAATGTTAGATTTCACTTCACTGAACTATTTATTGTTTGCAATTATCTCTTGTTTTTAAGTATGTAGCTTTGTAGTGGCTTTGATTAGGTTGAGCAAATTTCTTCTTTTTTAATTATTGTTGTTCTTCTCATGGTTTTGAACATTGTCTTAGCCATTTTGCACGTATATAATTTCTTACTAATTTTAAGGTCATTTGGCAAGCCCCCTAAACACTTTTTGGAATTTTTACAATTGAAATTTTATTGAATTTATTGATTAATACAGGCAGAATTGAAACTTCAAATTAAGTGTATTTTCTCATCCATGAACATATCTTTCCATTTATTCAGAATTTCTTGTGTAAACTACAGTAAATTTCCAAAATTTTTCCAAAAAAAAAAAAAAAATGATGGACTTTTGAGTCCATGTCTTTGCTGTTGTAAATTTGCCAAGACTATTACCATCACAGAGAATTTTCATTCTATCCCACCTTCCTGGAAACTCACCTGATATTTGAATCCTAGCTCCTTCTTCTTACTGTGGTCTCAGATGATGTGTTATCCTTTTAGAGAGGCTTCCCTTATACCACTCCCCAGTGTAGCTTTGTAGTCTGTATATTTCAACTTACATTATTTACTGAAAAGTTCTTATATGATAGAAATCTGAAATTTTTCTGATTGTGACAACAAATCTGTTTATTATATCGATCTATGTATTCTAAAGAAAGCTCTCAGAAAGCAAATAATTTCATTTTTTTTTTTTTTTTACTGCTAATATTTTCTCAGCTAAAAATATTGCTTGGCACAGAAATCACTAAAATTTTGTTAGTGAAGGAAGATTCATCAATGAGGAAGCTGTATTTTAATTTTTGATAGAATACGTTAAAATACATTCCTTGTTGTCAAAAGACATGGAAAATTCTACACATGAGTTTCACAGTAGAATACATTTTAAATTATCCCTTCATCTCCTTCTATATACATTCCTATTCTCAATACTTCCAGCATTTTCATCTTTAAGTTTCTTCAAGTAGAATGTCTATATGCCCCCTTTACATTTAAATAGACTTTATATTATCTAACATTTAAAGGATAGAGGAAGAGAAGAAGTAAGTAGTAGACGAATCACATTATTATATACCTTTTTAATTTTCCCCACAAAAATAATATAATGTCATTGAAAATAAGTGTAGATATTAGGCCATAAATGATATATACTGGTAAGTATTAGAATGATATCTAAAAGGTAAAACATCATAGTATGTGACAGTGGTAGAGTGTAAAGCCTTATGAGGAATTGTAATACTATTATATTGGTATTTTCATTTTAATTAATTCCCTAGAAAGCAAATTATTATAATGGTCATAATCATTTGTGTTGATGATCTTCCTTTCCAGCTGGCTCTTTGGCATAGTGACAATTACTTTTTTAAAAACAGCATGTTGCTTATCTTTAAATATTGTTTCATAAAAGGAGAACTTACCACAGACAACATAAAAATGTTTTTGCTGCTAGTCAAAATATGTTCTTAATATTTCTCAGATATAAGTGACAACTGGAGTAGTGACTATTAATGATAATACCTACATTCAGATAGTAAACATTTAAAAGATTTAAGAGAAAACTAAAGTTACCTAATTTTGACTAAAGATGACCTGAATTAAGAGATATCAAATTTGATGTGTGAATGTCAGAAAAATTAGGAAAATAAGAAATCTGAGTTATGTTAAAAATCAGCACTGAGTCATCATGCTTACATAAACACTTATATTTAGTTTACTTTAATGGTATTTCCTATTAATTAAATGATAGAATGTTTTCTCAATAATTACTTAAAAATTCCCTTATTTGGTCAGGTGCGGTGACTCATGCGTGTAATCCCAGCACTTTGGGAGGCTGAGACGGCTGATCAAAAGATCAGGAGTTTGAGATCATCCTTGCCAAGATGTTGAAACCCTGTCTCTACTAAAAATACAAAAATTAGCCTGGTGTGGTGGTGTGTGCTTATAATCCCAGCTACTCAAGAGGCTGAGGCTGGAGAATCGCTTGAACCCAGGAGGCAGAGGTTGCAGTGAGCTGAGATCGCGCCATTGTACGCCAGCCTGGGATACAAAGTGAGACTCCATCTCGAAAACAAAACAAAACAAAATTCTGTTGTCTGCATATGTTTGCCAGAAATGTTGGTGGCTGGGGCAAAAACTGGTCGAAGAACGTATTTTTGCAATGGTCCAGTATAGTTACAGTCCTGTAACGCTCACCAATAGTTGTAAGAAAGTAAAAACATAAAAAGAACTCTAAAATTAGGGAAAAAATCAAGATTGAACTTTAATAGCTTCACTTGTAGATAACATTTTGGCAGAGCATATTTTTCTGATCAATGAGAGTTACCTATGTGTTCAATTCCAGATGTGTTGCTAAATTAGGTTATTATAGAGTATTTAAACCCCTCACAAATTTATACAGCTTGTTTCTATAATTTTTCAAGATGCACTATATTCAAGATTACTCCTATTCACATTATGTGCATAATATGATACACATAATAAAATTTAAGAAACACTCCAACAAATTCCTGTAATAGATGGCTTATTTTCTTCTTTAGTGCTTTCCAAACAACCTTAATCCGCTTCCAAGGGTCTGTTCTCCACCAATTAGACTCTAGAATAACATAGCAAACGTTTACAAAGAGAGTCCCTTGTGATACAACTTTGTCCTGCAAACACATTGCCAGGAATCTCCTGTAAGCTGTACAATAAGAGGACACAGATAGGATGGGAAGGGTAATGTAAGTTATCCAATTTCCTGGTTTCCCTTTTTCTCATATACTCATAGGCACATGTTTACTTGCACAAAGAGAATAAAGTTCTTTGAATGAAAAGACAGGTTACATTTGATTTTTAGAAACTATTTCTAAGACAGTCCTCTTTGGCTGCTGATGTAGGTGAGCATTTTTGTCTGTTAATAGTAGAGAAAGTAAGGGCCGGGCGAGGTGGCTCAAGCCTGTAATCCCAGCACTTTGGGAGGCCGAGACGGGCAGATCACGAGGTCAGGAGATTGAGACCATCCTGGCTAACACAGGGAAACCCCGTCTCTACTAAAAAATACAAAAAACTAGCCGGGCGAGGTGGCGGGCACCTGTAATCCGAGCTACTCGGGAGGCTGAGGCAGGAGAATGGCGTAAACCCGGGAGACGGAGCTTGCAGTGAGCTGAGATCGGGCCACTGCACTCCAGCCTGGGCGACAGAGCGAGACTCTGTCTCAAAAAAAAAAAAAAAAAAAAAAAAAAAAAATAATAATAATAATAATAATAATAATAATAATAATAGAGAAAGTAGCACACAGAGCTTAAAGAAGAGAGCTGGGGTCTGGAAATGTGATACAAAATGTCCACTGCCACTCTATAAAAACAGCAAATTTTATTATTTAAAAAATGTGGGCCAGGCACAGTGGCTCATGCCTGTAATCCCAGCACTTTGTAAGGCCCAGGTGGGTGGATAACTTGAGGCCAGGAATTCAAGATCAGCCTGGGCAACGTAGCACAACCCCATCTTGCCTGGCATGGTGGCACACAGCTGTAATCCCAGCTACTCGGGAGGCTGAAGCATGAAAATCACTTGAATCTCGGGGGATGGAGGGGGAGGGGGTGAGGTGGAGGTTGTGGAGCCAAGATGGCACCTCTTACTCCAGCCTGAGCAACAGAGTGAGATATTGTCTCAAAACAGAAAAAGTGGAATAAGTTAAAATAATTTATAACAGTAAAATAATAACTGTTGTAAATTGAATACATTTGCTATTTCTCTACTTGTCCTAAACACTTGGGATAATGAATTGACTTTTTGCTTTTACTAAGTAAAGCTTTGTCTAATCATGTTTAGTTTATATTACTATGTTGATTTACCCTGGTATTGTTACATAACAGTATCCATTTAAGTCAAATAACTTCCCCTTTACATTAGCTGCATGAATATACCATGAATTAGTATATGCCTAGATGTGGACAAAATGTCTGAACTTGACCTGTTCACTATTTAAAAATTCCAAACACAAGGAGTATTTTTCTTCATTTTGTATAATGACTTCAATTATGAGATTTTATTTTAATTTCTATATATAAACTGAATTCAACATCCTTAAAAGATTGTGTCAATAATTCTTATTTCACTCTCCTAAGCTTGAGAGTTAAAGAGGGAAAATGTAGCATGGAAGCCTTTTAAATAAGCAAGTTTTTATTAATATTTATAGATTTGTGTAAAAAAATGTGACCTGTATTTCTTCAACTGTTGCTCTCAGGAAAATAAGTGTTTTTATTTGAAATATCTAAAATTTGCTCGAAGGCATAAAGACTAGAGTATCTAGAAATTTGAGCTAATCACACTAGGCGTTCTTTCTTTTTTTTGCAGGTGGGGGGAATTTTTTTTTCAAAAAAAAAAAAAAAAAAAACTTACATGTGCAGAAAAGCAGGTTTCTTACATACGTATACGTGTGCCATGATGGTTTGCTGCACCTGTTGACCAGTTCTCTAACATCCCTCCCCTCACCCTCCACCCCCAACAGTCCCTGGTATTTGTTGTTCCCCTCTTTGTGCCCATGTGTTCTCAATGTTCAACTCCCACTTATGAGTGAGAACATGTGGTGTTTAGCTTTCTGTCCATATGTTAGTTTGCTGATGATGATGGCTTCCAGTTTCATCCATGTCCCTTCAAAGGACATGATGTGTTTCCTTTTTATGATTGCGTAGTATTCCATGGTGTATCTCTACCATATTTTCTTTATTCAGTCTCTCAATGATGGACATTTGAATCCATGTCTTTGCTATTGTAAATAGTGCTACAATTAACATATATGTGCATGTGTTTTTATAGTAGAATGATTTACATATTTCTTTGAGTATATGCCCAATAATGGGACTGTTGAGTCAAATGGTATTTCTGGTTCTAGATCCTTGAGGAATCACCTACTGTCTTCCACAATGGTTGAACTAATTTACACTCCCACCAATAGTGTAAAAGCTTCCCTATTTCTCCACATCCTCTCCAGTATCTGTTGTTTCCTGACTTTTCAATAATTGCCATACTGACTGGCATGAGATGGTATCTTGTGAGGTTTGGATGTCCTTTTCTTGGATGATGAGTGATGTTGAGCTCTTTTTCACATATTTGTTGGCCATGTAAATTTCTTCTTTTGAGAAGTGTCTGCTTCTCAAAAGAAGACATTTATGCAGCCAACAGACACATGAAAAAATGCTCATCATCACTCGCCATCAGAGAAATGCAAATCAAAACTACAATGAGATATCATCTCACACCAGTTAGAAAGGTGATCGTTAAAAAGTCAAGAAACAACAGGTGCTGGAGAGGATGTGAAGAAATAGGAACACTTTTACACTGTTGGTGGGACTGTAAACTAGTTCAACCATTGTGGAAGACAGTGTGGCGATTCCTCAGGGATCTAGAACTAGAAATAACATTTGACCCAGCCATCCTATTACTGGGAACATACCCAAAGGATTATAAATCATGCTGCTATAAAGACACATGCACACGTATGTTTATTGTGGCACTATTCACAATAGCAAAGACTTGGAACCAACCCAAATGTCCAACAATGATAGACTGGATTAAGAAAATGTGGCACATATACACCATTGAATACTATGTAGCCCTAAAAATCGATGAGTTCATGTCCTTTGTAGGGACATGGATGAAGCTGGAAACTATCATTCTCAGCAAACTATCACAAGAGCAAAAAAACAAACACTGCATGTTCTCACTCATATGTCGGAATTGAACAATGAGAACACTTGGACATAGAAAGGGGAACATCACACAATGGGACCTGTCGTGGGATGGGGAGAGGAAGGAGGGATAGCATTAGGAGATATGCTTAATGTAAATGACAAGTTAATGGGTGCAACACACCAACATGGCACATTTATACATATGTAACAAACCTGCACATTATGCACATGTACCCTAGAACTTAAAGTATAATAATAATAATAATAATAATAATAATAAAAGGGAAGTGTCTGTTCACCAATCCTTTGCTCACTTTTTGATGGGGCTGTATGTTTTATTCTTGTAAATATGTTTGCGTTTCTTGAAAATTCAGGATATTAGACCTTTGTCAGAAGGGTATATTGCAAACATTTTCTCCCATTCTGTAGGTTGTCTCTTCACTCTGATGATAATTTCTTTTGCTGTGCAGAAGCTTGTTAGTTTCATTAAATCCCATTTGTCAATTTTGGCTTTTGTTGCCAATGCTTTTGGTGTTTTTATCATGAAGTCTTTACCGATACCTATGTCCTGAATGCCATTGCCTGAGTTTTCTTCCAGGGTTTTTATGGTTTTGGGTTTTACATGTAAGTCTTTAATCCATCTTGAGTTAATTTTTGTATAAGGTGTAAGGAAGGGGTCCAGTTTCAGTTTTCTGCATATGGCTAGCTAGTTTTCCCAGCACCATTTACTGATTAGAAGATCCTTTTCCCATTGCTTGTTTTCATCAGATTTGTCAAAGAGTAGATGGTTGTAGATGTGTGGTGTTGTTTCTGAGGTCTCTGTTCTACTCCATCGGTCTATATGTCTGTTTTGGTACCAGTACAATGCTGTTTTGGTTACTGTAGCCTTGTAGTATAGTTTGAAGTCAGGTAGTATGATAGCCTCCAACTTTGTTTGTTTTGCTTAGGATTGTCTTGGATATATGGGGTCTTCTTTGATTCCATATGAAATTTAAAGTAGGTTTTTCTAATTCTGTGAAGAATGTCAACGGCAATTTGATGGGAATAGCATTGAATCTATAAATTACTTTAGACAGTATGGCCATTTTCATGATATTAATTCTTGCTATCCATGAGAATGGAATATTTTTTCCATTTGTGTGTGCTCTCTCTTATTTCCTTGAGTAGTGGTTTGTAGTTTTCTTTGAAGAAATCCTTCACATCACTTGTCAACTGTATTCTTAGGTATTTTATTCTTTTTGTAGCAATTGTGAATGGGAGTTCATTCATGATTTGGCTCTCTGCTTGCCCATTGTTGGTGTAAAATCGTACTTGTGATTTTTGCAAACTAATTTTGCATGCTGAGACTTTGCTTGTCAGTTCCAGAAGTTTTGGGGCTGAGATGATGGGGTTGTCTAAATATAAAATCATGTCATCTGCAAACAGAGGCAACTTGGCTTCCTCTCTTGCTATTTGAATACTCTTTATTTCTTTCTCTCATCTGATTGCCTAGACTAGATCTTCCAGTACTATGTTAAAAAGGAGTGGTGAGAGAGGACATCCTTGTCTTGTACCGGTTTTCAAAGGGAATGCTTCCAGCTTTTGCACATTCAGTATGATATTGGCTGTGGGTTTGTCATAAACAGCTCTTAGAATTTTGAGGTACGTTCTGTCAATACCTGGTTTATTGAGAGTTTTTAACATGAAAGGATGTTGAAACTTATAAAAAGCCTTTTCTATGTTTATTTAGATAATCATGTATTTTCTGTCTTTATTTTGGTTTATGTGATGGATTATATTTACTGATTTGCCTATGTTGAACCAGCCTTGCATCTCAGGGATAAAACTGAGTTGATCATGGTGGATAAGTTTTTTGATATGTTGCTCCATTTGGTTTGCCAGTATTTTCCTAAGGATTTTCAAATCAATATTCATCAGGGAGATTGGATTGAAGTTTTCTTTTTGTATTGTGTATGATCCCAGTTTGGTATTAGGATGATGCTGAATTTATAAAATGACATAAGGAGGAATCCCTCCTTTTCGATTGTTTGGAATAGTTTCAGAAGGAATGGCAGCAGTTCCCCTTTGTATTTCTGGTAGTATTCATCTGTGAATCTGTCTGGTCCTGGTTTTTTTTGTTGTTGTTGGTAGGCTATTAATTATTGACTCAAATTCAGAACTTATTATTGGACTATTCAGGGATTCAATTTATTCCTGGTTTAGTCTTGGTAAGGAGTTTGCACCCAGGAATTTATCCATTTCTTCTAAATTTTCTAGTCTATTTGCATAGAGATGTTTATAGTATTCTCTGATGGAAGTTTGTATTTCTGTGGGGTCAGAGGTGATATCCTCTTTGTCATTTTTTATTGTGTCAATTTGATTCTTCTCTCTCTTCTTCTCTATTAGTGTAGCTAGCAGTCTATCTATTTTGTTATTTTTTTTGTTTGTTTTTTTCAAAAACAAAAAAAAAAAAACCAGCTCCTGGATTGTTGATTTTTTGGAGGGTATTTTGTGTCTGTCTCTTTCAGTTCTTCTCTTCTCTTAACTATTTTTTGTCTTCCTCTGGGTTTTAAATTTGTTGGCTCTTGTCTCTCTAGTTCTTTTAATTGCAATGTTAGGGTGTCAATTTGAGATCTTTCTAGTTTTCTGATTCAGTGGTATAAATTTCCCTCTTAACACTGCTTTAGCTCTGTCCAAAGATTCTGGTACGTTGTCTCTTTGTTCTTATTTGTTTCAAAGAACTTCTAGATTTCTGCCTTAATTTCATTATTTACCCAGGATTCATTCAGAAACAGTTTGTCAATTTCCATAAAATTATGTGGGTTTGAGTGACTTTCTCAATCTTGAATTCTAATTTGATTGCACTGTGGTCTGTGAGGTTGTTTGTTATGATTTCAGTTATTTTGCATTTGCTGAGGAGTATTTCACTTCCAATTATGTGGTCTATTTTATTATAAGTGCCATGTGGCACTGAGAAGAATGTATATTCTGTTGATTTGGGGTAAAGAGTTATGTAGACATCTACTAGGTCCACTTGATCCATAGCTGAGTTCAAGTCCTAAATATCCTTGTTAAATTTCTGTCTCATTGATCTGCCTCATATCAAGAGTGGGGTGTTAAAGTCTCCCATTATTATAGTAGGGGAGTCTTCAGTCTCTCTATAGGTCTCTAAGAACTTCTTTTATGAATCTAGGTTCTCTTGTATTGGTGCCTATATATTTAGAATAGTTAGCTTTTCTTGTTGAATTCTTCCCTTTACGATTATGTAATGACCTTCTTTGTCTTTTTTTGATGTGTGTTGCTTTAAAGTCTCTTTTGTCAGAAACTAGGATTGCAACTCCTGCTTTTATTGCTTTCCAATTTTTTGGTAAATTTTTCTCCATCCCTTTATTTTGAGCCTGTGTGTGTCTTTGCATGCAAGATAGGTCTCCTGAATACAGCACACCAAAGGGTCTTGACTCCTTATCCAATTTGTCAGTTCTTGTCTTTTGATTGGGGGCATTTAGTCCATTTACATTTAAGGTTAGTATTGTAATGTGTGAATTTGATCCTGTTATCATGATGCTATTTGGTTATTTTCCATACGTGTTGATGAAATTTCTTCGTGGTGTTTTTATACTGGTCTTTATATTGGTCTTTATACTTTGGTGTGTTTTTTGCAGTTGCTGGTACCAGGTTTTCCCTCCTGTATTTAGTGCTTCTTTCAGGAGCTCTTGAAGGGAAATCCTGGTGGTAACAAAATTCCTCAGCATTTGCTTGCCTGGAAAGGATTTTGTTTCTCCTTTGCTTCTGAAGCTTAGTTTGGATGGATATGAAATTCTGGGTTGAAAATCCTATTCTTTAAGAATGTAGAATATTGGCCCCCCACCTCTTCTGGCTTATAGAGTTTCTGCTGAGAGGTCTGCTGTTAGTCTGATGGGCTTCTCTTTGTAGGTGACTTGGCCTTTCTCTCTGGCTGAACTTAACAGTTTTTCCTTCAGTTCAACCTTGGAGAATCTGATGATTATGTGTCTTGGGGTTGGTCTTCTCATGTATCTTAATAGTGTTCTCATTATTTACTGAATTTTCTTGTTGGCCTGTCTTGCTAGATTGGGGAAGTTCTCCTGGATAACATCCCAAAGTGTGTTTTCCAGCTTGTTTCCATTCTCCTAGTCTCCTTCTTGTACTCCAATCAATTGTAGGTTCAGTCTTTTTTTGAAGTTCCATATTTCTTGGAGGCTTTATATATTCCCTTTAATTATTTTTTCTCTATTATGGTCTACAAGTCTTATTTCAGTAAAGTGGCCTTCAAACTTTGATATCCTTTCCCCCTCTCGGTCAATTTGGCTGTCGATACTTGTATATTCTTCACAAAGTTCTCATGCTGTTTTTCAGCTCCATCAGGTCGTTTATGTTCCTCTCTAAACTGGTTATATTCTAGTTAGCAATTCCTCTAATCTTTTGTCAAAGTTCTTAGCTTCTTTGCATTGGATAAGAACATGCTCCTTTAGCTCATTCTAGTGTTATACTGCCCATTCTCTGAAGTCCACTTCTGTCAATTCATCCATCTGATCTTCCGTCCAGTTTTGTGACCTCAATGGAGAGCTGTTGCAATCATTTGGAGAAGACGCACTCTGGCCTTTTGGGTTTTCAGCATTTTTTCATTGATTCTTTCTCATCTTTGTGCGTTTGTCTAGTTTCAGTCTTTGAGGTTGCTGACACTTGGGTGGGGTTTTTGTGGGGGCCTTTTTATTGTTGTTGTTGATGGTGCTGTTGTTCCTTTCTGCTTGTTCGTTTTTCTTTCAATAGATCCCTCTTCTGTAGAGCTGCAGCAGTTTTCTGGGGGTTTACTTCAGGCCCTATTCATCTGATTCATCCCCGTGCCTGGAGATGTCACTCAAGGAGTCCGGAGAGGAGCAAGGATGTGTGTCTGTTCCTTATTCAGGGACCTCTGATTTCAAGGGGCACCAACCTGATGCAGGTAGGACTGTTCATGTACAGGGTGTCTAATCAACCTCTGTTGGACGACCTCATCTAGGTATTCTTTCTGATGCCAATTTATTTAATGCTGCTCTGTAGTACCTCACTGGATGTTTAGATTCATGAATTATTTCTGTTATATGAAATAGAATCAATAGCAAATAAATTCACAGTTGAAAAAGATTGGGGGTAAAGAATATTCCTTTTTTTTCCAATTTATTAATGAAACATTTGAGTTACATAAAATTTAACTAAATTTTAATAGAGTCATCCTAGAACTTACGTCTTCTAATCATATGGAATGCATTTTTAACCACTTTGCACTTTCGCTTAAATATTATAATTATTTGAGTTATTCTAATTCTAAACTTGAGAATGTTGTAAACAGCAAGAAAGCAACTGAATTGTCCTCCTGAAAGTAGGCATAAATTAAATATTAAGTTCCTTCACATTGGCTATTTATATTTCTCAAGTTTAAAATTATTTTATTTAACCTCTATTTCCAAATGCTAAAAATATGTTAATGAGAAGGCCGGGCACGGTGGCTCAAGCCTGTAATCCCAGCACTTTGGGAGGCCGAGACGGGCGGATCACGAGGTCAGGAGATCAAGACCATCCTGGCTATCACGGTGAAACCCCGTCTCTACTAAAAATACAAAAAAAAAAACTAGCCGGGCGAGGTGGCGGGCGCCTGTAGTCCCAGCTACTTGGGAGGCTGAGGCAGGAGAATGGCGTGAACCCGGGAGGCGGAGCTTGCAGTGAGCTGAGATCCGGCCACTGCACTCCAGCCTGGGCGACAGAGCAAGACTCCGTCTCAACAAAAAAAAAAAAAAAAAAAAAAAAAAATATGTTAATGAGAAGAGAAATCTGAAAAAAACAAAAGTGATAACTAATAACCAGAGTGAAGATGAACAAAAATAGTAAATCTAACTTAAAATATTCCAAGAAACTTAATTTATATTTACCTCTGAATCTGTCAAATAATACCTACAAATTCAAAAAACAAGAGATGTTCATTATATTCCTTATTAAAGTAATGCAAATTTTCTACTATCAAAATTTTGTGTTTGATTCCATTTCAGAGTTGAATCATTTATGCTGTATGACTGCATGTATAGTACATATTTATAAAAGTAATGACAGAATCTTCCCATTCAGTTTTTCTTTTGTTTGTCTTCATCCATTTTAGAAGTATGAGTGTATGAAAGGATAATTGATAAAGTTTTATTCTAAGCAGTGTGAAACCAGAAAATAAAAATCGACCTTACCATATCTAATTCACAACAAAAGTGAAAAAGTAATTCCGAAGAAACCACATTAAGTACATGGAATTATGGAATATTCTCTGTGTGTGTGTGTGTGTGTGTGTGCCTTCAAAATTTTTAGTTTAAAAAACTTTCAAAAGAATTTCTTCAAACCAAATGACATCTGATCAATCAATGATAATGAGGGTGATAATAAGAATATTATTTTCTTTTCACATGGTATACTTTGCTCTCCATGCAAAAACAGTGATGGTGAATGTTAGATGCTACATACCTGCTGACATAGTTCTCAATATCCAAAAATGTCAGTGCCTGGATTTTGCACGAGCTACACAACGTATCTTAGCAGAAGTTGTTCCTTTTTTTTTTTTTTTTTTTTGCCTGTTTTTTTTTTTATTTTTATTTTTATTTTTATTTTTATTTTTATTTTTTATTATACTTTAAGTTCTAGGGTACATGTGCATAATGTGCAGGTTTGTTACATATGTATACATGTGCCATGTTGGTGTGCTGCACCCATCAACTCGTCAGCACCCATCAATTCATCATTTATATCACGTATAACTCCCCAATGCAATCCTTCCCCCCTCCCCCCTCCCCATTATAGGCCCCAGTGTGTGATGTTCCCCTTCCCAAGTCCAAGTGAGCTCATTGTTCAGTTCCCACCTATGAGTGAGAACATGCGGTGTTTGGTTTTCTCTTCTTGTGATAGTTTGCTAAGAATGATGGTTTCCAGCTGCATCCATGTCCCTACAAAGGACGAAAACTCATCCTTTTTTATGGCTGCATAGTATTCCATGGTGAATATGTGCCACATTTTCTTAATCCAGTCTGTCACAGATGGACATTTGGGTTGATTCCAAGTCTTTGCTATTGTGAATAGTGCCACAATAAACATACGTGTGCATGTGTCTTTGTAGTAGAATAATTTATAATCCTTTGGGTATATACCCAGTAGTGGGATGGCTGGGTCATATGGTACATCTAGTTCTAGATCCTTGAGGAATCGCCATACTGTTTTCCATAATGGTTGAACTAGTTTACAATCCCACCAACAGTGTAAAAGTGTTCCTATTTCTCCACATCCTCTCCAACACCTGTTGTTTCTTGATTTTTTAATGATTGCCATTCTCACTGGTGTGAGATGGTATCTCATTGTGGTTTTGATTTGCATTTCTCTGATGGCCAGTGATGATGAGCA